>NW_010226046.1:16206-93124 GCF_000690775.1 Eurypyga helias
TGACAAGGCATTTGTTACACCAGTCAATAATGAGTAATGAAATCTCTTTTAAGAATTTATTTCTCTAAGAATTTCACCTGTTGACAGTTTTAGAGTTTCAGAAATGTCTGTATAGTAAGGATAGTATTCTTGATGAAGAAGAGTGCTGACAGGTAAAGTTCTAATTTTTTTTGAGAATTTACTATTATGAAATGAAGCAGGTTAGAGTTGTTATCAGTAAGGAAAACTTTATAATTTGATATGATTGAATGTGCTTAGTTTCTCTAAACAAGAAGTAGATTCTTAAAAAATTTGTTTGGAACTGTTCATAATTTAAATTTTATTTTTTGGCAAAATTTCAAAATCGAATTTGAGTTCTCTAGGACTTTGACCAGTAAGGGTACATTAGTGCTAGGAACTGCTGGACCTTAAAATAAGCGTGGTACAGAAAATCATTGTAACGCTGGTGGGAGTGGGGAACAGACTACTCTATTTCTGTTCTCTGTTCATGTGTCATGTGAATTTTTGGTCTAATATAATTTTAAAACTGTTTGGAAACTCTGCATGTTGCTGTTATTTGATAAGCTGCATGAGTAGTTGGATGCGTGGGAGGGATTCACATCCATGGGCTCTGCACAGATGTCAAATTTTGCCCACAATACACAGATTTTGGGCTGACAGTAAAAATGCCTTCTGTATCCAAAAGAGCCAGACAGAAAGCACATGAATTCCATCGTTGTTGTGGTTTAACCCCGGCCAGCAACTAAGCACTGTGCAGCCACTTGGTCAGTCCTCAGCCCCGCCAATGGGATTGGGAGATTCAGAAAAAGAAAGTAAAACTCGTGGAATGAGATAAAGACAATTTAATAGGACAATAAAAGAAAATATAATAATAACAATAACGTTAACAACGATAATAATAAATAAACAAAACAAGTGATGCACAATACAGCTGCTCACCATCCACTGGCCAATTCCCAGACAGTTCCCAAGCCACAGCCCCATGACCAACTATCCCTAGTTACATATACTGACCATGACACCATATGGACTATCCCTTTGGTCCGTTTGGTTCAGCTGTCCCAGCTGTACTCCCTCCCAGCTCCTTGTGCACCTCCTGGCTGGCAGATCATGGGAAGCTGAAAAGTCCTTGACCTGGTATAAACACCGTTTTAGCAACAACCAAAACATTGGTGTTTTATCACATTGCTCTCATGCTAAATCCAAACCACAGCACCATACCAACTACTAGGAGGAAAATTTAATCTATCCCAGCCAAAACCAGGATAATTATACAGCTTTTGCTGTACTTAATGTACTTTTCTGTGCTTTCACACAGTAATCAATCAGATTATTAATTGTGAGCAAGATTCCTTGAATGCTCTTGTTTTGCTGTATCTGACTGCTGACAGGAATGAGTTGGGAAACTCACTAAGCTGTTGGGATACAGGGACTTAGATTGGTGTGTAGGTTTCCCTTTAAAGAACATTTAGAGATGAAAACCAAAAAGTTAGAAAGTTAGCTTTTTATGGAAAGCAAGTCCTGATGCTACTCCAGAATGCTTAAGGCTACATCAGCACTTGTAGAAATATTCAGGATTAATCCTGAAGTTTTTGTTAACCTCTGCTGAGGCTGAATATACATTGTCCTTTTTTTTTTTTCAGGTGCAGGGTTTTCAAAAATAGGATCATAAAACAGTAGTCTTAATCCTCCTGACATTTAATAAATAGCTTCAGAAAATGCATAGTACCCAGAAAATGATTTAAAGGCTTTATGAAAATACAGTAGCAAAAGTACTGCACAAATGCCGGGATAATAATCATGCCAACTACTAATCGGCCATTGTGAGCTTTGTTGTCGAACTGAAATTCATGAGGTGAAACTTTATTATTCTCTCCATCCATATTTGTGCTTTATTGTTGTAAGAAAATAAGGAAAGTAAATTGGAAAAATATCTTTCTCACAAAGGTCACAGTCAAAACTGCAAACTGTGTAAAAAATTTCAATACAATCAAGTTCTCAGATTAATCCCTTCATTTTCAGCCTTTTTTCTTTCCTAATCCCATCAGCGTTAGATCCTACAAGTTCAGAAACTCAAATGGAAGGAGGTTTAGTGAGTTTAGTTCTCAAACTGTACAGACTTCAGAGCCATAGCGAGAATATTCCCCTGCCGTAAAGTCTAACAGTGTGTCGGTTTAAAGCTCTTGTAAAATGTGTTTTAGCTGTCTGCTGGGGGTGGTTCTGTTCTCTACCTTTTATGGGGCAATTCGTGGCTACTTAACCGAGGCACACAAGTGTGCTTTCTCTCTAGTAGCTCTTTCTGAGGATTGCCTGGCACTGACGCCTCTGAACCCACCATTTGCGCTCGGGGTTTGCATGGAGAACATACACCACCGCTGCTTCATTACACACTTACATATACACAGAATCTGAAATTGGAATAGTTGTTTTTCGTTTTTCAGGGCACCTTTTAGGTTGTATTATTGATGGTGACAGACAGGTGCACATTTCTAACCTTATGAATTCTGTATTTGTTATGCATGGGAATCTAAATTGATTGATTTAAAACCAAAGATCCGGTCCTCAGAAATCTTGCGTGTTTGATATAACACATTCCCATTACGTGAAGAGCAATTACTAGCAAGAAGAAATATTTGCAGCGACAGTGACCAGCCTTTGTCCTGGCATGGGGGAATAGGAGTGATTTTCATCTTTATGGTACAATGCTGCTGCACGGGAGCACAGTAAAATGGGGCTGTGGTCAGACAAGGCGGTAAAGTCAGGTGATGGAGGTTAGCTCAGAGACTCTGTCCCTTTGCCTTTGCCTGGTCAGAGTCGATCCTGGAGGAGAGCCTGAGCCAGGATCCATGCTGCTCCCTTGGGAACGTTTTCTGGCTGAGGTCTTCCTCTTGCCATTTCCTCGGCGCCCTTGCAGAGCTGGCCTTTCCTTCGGTTGTCCATCACCAGGCCCGTGACGCCGAGGAGGATGCATTTCCACCTCTCCATTTGTTTCATCAGTTCGGCTTTCTGGAGGCGGTAGTCACCGTGTTCCTTTGGCATGTCCGAGAGCTGGAGGAGGAGGAGGAGGCGCAGCTTTACCCCATCTCCAGTGCATCTCTGAACAGCCGTGGCCAAACCTAGATTCTGTAGTCTGGAAATTACACTGCACGACACAAAAGAGCGCAGTGATTTATACATCAACAGTTGCTTTTCTTGCCATAACATTTCATTGTTCTTTTTCCCTAAATCTGTAATTACATGTCTTTGTCCTGCTACATGCTGATTCACAACAAATATAATTCTTACATAGGCTTTGTGAGTGAAAATAATCCTGCTCAATTAGCACAGATCATAAACTCGCATTGTGTGGGAGCGAACGGTTGTAAATGATGGATTTGAAATTTGGGGCGTCACATCATCCTTTTCCCTAATTTAGTAAATTCTCCCTCAGTACTACTACGTGCTGGTGGGCTCCTTTAGCCAAGCCAGAGGCTGGAGGTCACTGACGCCTACAGCTTTGTTCTGCCTGGGCCCTAATACTCTCCATTTAAAGTTTCCAGGAAGGCTGCCTGTGAATAAGCTAGATTTACTACATGTGCTGTTTAAATGCTAGCACTTGGAGAAGGGTGTTCATTAGGCGGCAATTGTTTCTGTCGGTTTTTCAGGCCGATTCTCCATTAAGGAAGATCTTTGGAAAAGGCTGGCAGGCAGGAGAAAGAGGAAAGAAAGTCAGGCTTTTAGGTCTGTGCATTTGTGGACGTTGTGTTGTTGGCTGTGGTTCTAAAACACACACTTCTTGGCCTTAATTGGAACAAATATATCTTACGGAGAAAGAAACAAACAAACCTGCTGTGGCTTTTGTCCTTGTGAGAACAAGGGTCCTCATTCTGTGGATGAATCAATACTACAAGTAATTATTTATATTTGAAGAAGGGGTGAAGTTTGCCTATTAATTAATGAGTAGGAAAGATACAATATCAATTCTAACCCCAAGCATTAAACCTCACTGCCAGTTTGTGTAAGAAGACTTCATCTATACTAAGGCAAAAGCACACCCATGTTTCCTTGTAGGACAAGAACTAAAAAAAGAGCTAAAATAATGACGGTAATGATGAAGTTAATGAAAAGAAATCACTGTAGTGGAGTGGTCACACTGTCTTGGAGAAAAGTGTTTTATCAGAAGGATGTGTGGTCTTTGAGTGAGGTAGATCTCTGTCCACCCCGGTTTTATAGTCATGGTCCTGGTGAGCGACTGATGTTCCTTTATGTTATACTAGTAACACCAATCAGCATTTTAATATGTTGTTAACTCTTAAAGTCTTATTTCCTTTCCCAGACGGCTGCTCAGAGGGTTTGAAAGATTTATTCTTGTCATTCTCCCATATCCAAAATTAGCAAAATATGTGCAAGAATACTAGAAATGTTACCAAAGTGGAAAAACAGGATTGTAGCCCGTCAGACGTACTAGCTGCTGTAAATGGCCAAATGCGGAAGTAATGTCATAAAACCTTCTAGAGTTCCCAAAACTGGGGATGAAGACTATAAAACTAAATCCATCTGTGATTTCCAAGATCTAAATAAACATCTTGTTGATATTAAATTGAGTCAGGCCCAAACTATTAAGATCTGGTTTGCTCAGCCTGTCATTTTGGTTTTGGAAACTGTGTTTGTTCCTTTCTGTCCATTGCAGTTGCTACTTTTCTGGATGATATTTTGTCAAGTGTCTCACATTTCTCCCCCTTTTTTTTTCTTTCTTTTTTTTTCTTTCCCTCTTTTTTTAGATTCCTTCCTGGACAAGGATTGGTACTATATCCACAGATAGGAGATAAACTGGATATTATATGCCCAAAGGTGGACTCTAAAACTGTTGGTCAGTATGAATATTACAAGGTCTACATGGTTGATAAAGACCAAGCAGATAGCTGTGCTATTAAAAAGGACAATACACCTCTACTCAACTGTGCCAAGCCAGATCAAGATGTTAAGTTTACCATCAAGTTTCAAGAGTTCAGTCCTAATCTCTGGGGCCTGGAATTTCAGAAGAACAAAGATTATTACGTCATATGTAAGTTCAATATATCAGTTGATCATTCTTTTAAATAGAATTGTTTGTTCTTTTGTATGTTGTCTGCTACATTATAAGGAAACGAAGAAGAATGTGAAGGGCGTTGTATTTTTTTCTCTGAAAATATTTTCTTGCCAGCGTATTTTCTACATTATTCCTGACTTCTATGGGGCCTATGTCTCTTCTTTCCTTGGTTGGTGTAAACCAAACTAGATTGTACTTGTGTGCCTCTAAAGGGCTTCTCCTGCTGGGCACAGTATCATGTCCTTATTCACACTGATACTATATGCAGCTAAACCATGAGGTGTTTCCTGCTTGCAGCACTGGTGATCTGCCATGCTGTTGGCCTTGGGTGCCCTTACGCCAAGAGTAGGAGTAGCATGGCCCGACCATTCTGAGCTGAGACATCTTACGTGAGATGGCTGGCCATTTTTTCCAGTGGTCCAGGGGTTCTTGCACTGACCTTTTGGCTACTTTGGTACTAACTTTGACAGTGTCATGTCCCCATAAGGGTTACTGGTGGGCTCTAGTGGAGCATGCCTAGCTGCAGTACATACCTACTGTGTCCATACAGGAGCTAGGAGGGTTCTTGGGCAAAACCTAGGCTAGCATGATCTTGGATTTCCTCTTTTTTATGGTCCTGGGCTTGTCAAAAGAATGTGCGTGACACTGGCCTGTGTCCAACAGTATAAACTTTGTGTGAGTTTTAGTTTGATCAGGGATTTATGGCTGAAAAGGAGTCTGGAGGTAAGCACTGTGTTTAGTGATTCAAATTACTTATGATGTGTGAAGTTAAGATGTGAATCAGGAGTTAGCATAAGCTGAGACCTCAGCAGTACAACAATTTACATTAGTTTAGGTTTTGTCATTGTAATACTATGGCCTGCAGATCTCATTTAGGATCACCAGTTAGGAGATGGATGAATTCTCTGCATTGTTTTTTCTGCAGTTACAAGGGAGTTGGATACTGGTGTGTCTTATTTCTTTCACCTCCTTGAAAACTGGATTGCTGATAACTATTTCATGTAATGTCTGTCATTGTAAATCTTTCTTAGTTTCTTAGTTAAAAATTTTGGTAATTTTACAAATGCTCTGAGCAAGTACTTCTAAAATGGAAAAGCATTTAATGTAAATAAATGCTCACTTCCTGGTTATGCCCATAATGGTACACACTGTGTCATTATGTATAAACCAGATTGTATATCACAGAAACTGGGTAAGAATTCACTGTATTAAATATGTAAGTTACTGAATAACAGTTGTGGAAGATGTAAAACACCATGTATTGTTTCTTCAGGTTTGACAAAAAAGATCGATTAATGTGGGTGCTTTCTCTGTTTATAGTCAGAGAGGTGTATAAAAACCTGATCCCACTTACACAGCATTTTACTTTGACAAAATTCTCAGTGAAATCCAGTGAGATTTACCAGGGAAGAAGCTGCAAGAATAGATGTTGAGTAGTTGTCTGTAACTCCAGTGAAAATGTGTAGCATAAAAATGACCACGCTCAAACAGTTGGCTTTAATGATGAAATATGTTCAGTATTAAGTGCTGTTTTTAAAAACATCCACAGCAGACCAGCTCTAGTGGAACAAATGGCACTGTTACAATTATTACTTGAAAATATGGGCACAAATGGAGCTTTCTGATACCCTGTCAGTTCTGTCGTATCTGTGTCATGGATTTACCCTGAGAATTATTAAGTATGTCTCATTTTCATTAGTTTTGTATAATTATTTCATTATGGCAATGAGACATAATAGACATTGCATTTCCTGGAAGATTACAGTATAGTTTGGTTGAAAGAACTTGCTCAGCCTTCAGCCTAATGCCTCAAAAATCACACTGGCCTTGCAGTAATGCTGGAGTGCCTTAGGATATTACTTTCCCTGCTCGTTCTGGCATAAACAAGTGACTAATTTATCACTATATTGCTAGCATACCAACTGAGCTGCAGCAGGATTGCCCATACATTTTAATAGGTTGGACAAAAATATCAAACCCTGAAAACCCTGACATCCTGAAGCTAAAACTCGCTTTTCTATGATTCAGGGAGAAAACAATGAACTCAGTGATGTTGGTCTCAGAAACACTAAGAGGGGTAGAAAACTAGGCCAGGGCTCAGCTAGGACACCATTTTACAGAGATGCTGGAGCTAGATAGGATTTTAACAGTTCATGTTCAAATGCTCATGACCTGTCACAGCTTTGTCAGATGCAAGTTCTCGTAGTCAGGACGTTTACTGTCATTTCTATAAGTAATATAATACATCTTCATCATGTACACAAATCAGTCTGTAAATAGTTTGCGTACATCCCTATTCCCAGACCTGTAATTTAGCAAATGTGCTTGGGCCCAAAAGAGGAATGCCTTGGGTCTCCCACTGACTTGGATATTTGCCCTCCCTCCCTTTGTTTGGGAATTTTAATTTTTGTCATGATTTATTGTTTTGTTTTGGGGTGACGATGAGAATGCTGTGAAGTAAGGCAAGGATGCATTTTCTATGCCAGCTTTTGGTTTTGAAGTTATTTTAGGATCTTGTATTCCCTCGACTAAGGGGCATCAAACAAACCTGACACAAGAGTTTACTGAGCCCAGCACCTCTGCAGTGCTTGCTGTCGCTGTGTCTACAGCCTGATCTGACACTGTTTATGCTGACAAGCTGTTGTCAGCCCTTTAAATGTTTTGTGCATCGTCATGTACCTTTGTCATCTTGTCATTATTTGAAAACATGGTTTGTTTTTCTAAGGTAATAATATGTGGTTTGTGGAGCTGTATTAAACAGTAAAATCTCTATTCAGATTAGGGGTTTAGTCATTTTGGGGTGAGGAGTTATGACACAGGATGAAGCAGCTTCCTGAACTCTGTGTATCTTTAGGGTAATGAGAGTGTACAGGAATTCTTCAAGCCATAATTTTAATATCAACCAGATGTATTCATGGTAGGTATAGCAGAAGGAGATCTCAATACTTCCCTAGGTCTAAGCACATAAAACTTTTCTCATTCCACAGTTCACAATTTTCTTAAAAATTGAAAACATAGGTGAGTTTCTGAGTTAATCCAAAAATAATCCATTTCTTGGCAAGATACTCCTCAATATGAGTATCAGGATACAAAGAGTTAATTCTGTGAACAGCAGTACTTGGAAAGATGATACTGAATGGTATTGTGAAAGTGAATAAATGATGTAACTGAGTGTCCTTGCTTTTCTCTTCTTTGCTATCATCAATTTAGTTCCTGGGAAATTAATAGATTAATTTTCCTACAGTTACCTGATTTCTTTTCAGCAGAACTGGAGATGGTCAAATGTACTTGAGATCTCAGAAGTATTAATGTTAGATTATCCTAAAATATGCGACCATTTAGCTAACATACCGTAATTCTCTAAGGAAATCCTTAATCAGATGCATGAAGGAAGATACATTATGCCCAACAACATAAATATCTGTGCGAAGGGCAAAGTTAAGCAGAAGAAGGGTGTGCAGATTTGCAAATCTGATGTTTACATTGCAAAGCCTTTTTGTGTCTTTGTGTGGTTAGGGAATAAAGTATAATTTTATGCTGTTGTGGATTGCTCAGAATGAGTGATGAGTATCTTCTCAGTGTTAGGGGATCTGCAAGTACTTGGGTCGTGGTGTAACTGCTTCACTACTTCTCTCAGATGGTTGTGTGGGAGGGAGATGTGTCAGCGTTCTACAAGCATATGTAGTGTGCTAAAGGTGTTTACTTTTTGGTGAACCGGAGTTGTCCTGAACCCTTCCCAACAAACTTGGCCTTTAGTCAGAGGGCACGGAGAGCACTGTGGTACCCTGGGTTTGCACTGAGGGTAAACCTGCGGGAAGCCACACCAGAAGGAAGGGAGCAGTGTTGCTTGCCTTCGAGCCACCATCCTGCTCCTGAGATAGTTTGGCCAAGCACATACTCTGCTCACTTCATCTCCTTTTGCATAAGTAAAATGAAGATTATGGTCTGAAGATTATCAGTATTAAAAAATAAGTCACCTGCAATGAAGTCTTTGCCTGTTCAAAATTTGCTTTTTGTCAGTGAAAAATACTTGGGACTTGAGGAGGAGCTACAGAATGGTCCTAGAAGAGTTCCTCTAAAATGCTTGCTCTGCTGCGACCTCATTAGCCAAGCTTACCGAGCTAATGATGCTCATTGGCTTTGACACTGGCAAAATGGAATACACAGCTTTGCTTAAATGTTTTTTGGTCAACTTTTTTCAAGTGACCCACTTACATAATTGGCCTCTGTCTTAAATTAAGAAAACATATATGCGTATTTGATCCCTGACTGATTTAAAGGTTTACACTGGGTAGTAGCATTACATTTTGGATAACTGCTTTAATGGTACTGTGGCTTTTAAAATCGAAACAGTCATTCTGAAACTTTAACATTAGCTGCGTTTGAAAAAATCACAAGCCTTTTATGTTTTCACTTTGTCATTCTGTTACAATTAAAGGGCAATAACTGTCTGAGGATGAACACATTAAAGGACAATATAGATTGTGCCCTGAAATACGTCCCAGCTGGGAAGAATAAATCTCTTTGCGTGCCCAAATAGATTTACATTAAAATGTTATTTTGGTATTATGACCAACCGGTTTAAACTCTGGCTAATCTGACTGGCTGGACATTCTGACACCTCTCTGAGGCAGGTTTCAGTCTGCAACCTCCCAAACCCTTAGCAAGTGCTACCTGAAATGAGACAGTAGTTTTTTCTTTGTTTGGAGGTTGATTCTGAACTAGCCAAACCCATGACATAAATGGTCTCAGTATTTCTTTTGCAACACAGACATTTTTCATGCTTTTTGTTAAAGACTCTGTGGTCCAGGAATCTATCGTTATTTATTTTTTGGTGGGATTAATGAAAGCCTATGTGATAATAGCCTCCCTGATTCCAGTTGTACAAAGATAATTTTTTTTCTTCCTTTCCTTCTCCTCTTCCTTCCTCAGAAAATTACATAAATGATTTCTTCTTAGTGTAAAATAATATCCAGAGGTCAGTCTTTGACTTTGCAGAGAGTCTTTTAAGGGTTATATCAGCAATAGCACTTAGCTCTTGTTGAATTAAATATAAATACAGCTCATACAAATAATATTATTGGAGAAAAAAAATCACTGTCTGTGCAGCTTCAGATTTCTAACAGGGTCTGAGACCTACAGGATTAATGGAGTCGTGGTCCTTTGGGGTTTTGTCCCAGACCACACAGGTCTCGTAAGAGAATAAGGCTATTTTAGATTGATGGACTTTGTTCATATTCAGTGCAATTACCTAGGTGATACCGCCCGTTTATCTCCTTTAAAGTAGACAGAGATAGTTCTGCAGGTAATAAAAAATATTTCTCTATTCCTAAGGGAAGGAAATGAAAGATAGGAATGCTCAGTTCGTTAATTGATGGCATCTTGTGAAAAAAATACATTTATCCTCCCCCACACCCCACAAGTATTCCAAATAGATATGGAATCAGAGGAAAATGAAGAATAATTATTCACACTGGAAGAAAGAATTATTCAGGAAACAGTCATGAATTAAAAAGAGTTTAAAATTTCATTGGAAGCTGTATATTATTTCTAGTCAGTGTTTATTTTTCTCCTCTTTTTTTAGTTCCCCATAAACAATTTATAAATACTGGAAATAGAGCACATTCACAAAGAAAGATACAATATTCTCACTTAGAAGTCTTAATATATATATATGTGTATCAATAAGGGACATGAAGTACTTTGCAAAAAACAGCTGATCTTCTACAAGTTTTATATGTTCTTAGATTTACATACATGCTTAATGGGACTACATGCAGAAGAGGGTTGCGCCGAGTGTGTATTATAGGCTTTATATGCAGGGTATGAGTAACTGTTCAAAACAAGGGGGTGTGTACTGGGGAGGCATGCCATGCTATGAAGAAGGTTTCTGTCTAAACTGAAACTCAGGAGTGCATCAGCACACTGAAACACATTTAACTTTCATTTTGTACCTAAGTTTGGTGATGACCATTTATCTCATCAAGGGGGATGATCAGTCTTTATTTTATAGAGTTGCCTGTATTTTATGTGGTACATATTACAGCATTTTAAGTCCTAAAATAAAACATCAGGAACTGGATAAGCATTTGTAAAGGCTTTAATGAAGTTGATTTTAAATATTTGAAATTATTTACCTCATTAAAGTCTTTACATAGCTGGATTGCCAGGAAATGTTCTGTTGTCTGAGACGCTGCATTGGCTAAAACACAGGGTTGAAGTGGTTGAAAAACAGGGTTAAATGTTAGTTTGGACTTTCTTTCCTGACATGAGTCAATCCTGGAAGCTTTGGAGGAACAATATTTCAGGATTTATTTCTGATAAATCAGACTACAAAGCTAAGCTCTAGTGGGCAGTCTTCCAGTTGCTTTTTTTCAGTCCCAAGGAAATCATGCAAATATTTCTGTGAGTAAAAGGATTAGGCTTAAGGTAGTTTTAGCAGGAGAAGGGTCCGTATTAAGCTGATAAGACTGGTTTTAAAAAGCATGTTCAGATCTTTGTTAGTATGATTTATGTGTTTTCTTTTCATTAGATGAAGGCAGCAAAAATAACTAAGCCGCAGCAGCAGACTTGTCCTTATGTGCTCACTGAGCTCCTGTGAGAGAAACACAAGTCTGAATCCAAATCCTGCCAGGGAAACTGAGACAGATTCGTTTTTCAGGTATTCCACGTTAGCACGTAAATGTGTTGGACCACAGCAGTGCAGTTAATCGCAGAACACGGCACAGCTGAATTTGGACGGCACTTCTGGAGATGATCTAGTCCCCTGCTCGAGCCCCTGCTCAAGCAGGCTCAGCTGCAGCCAGTTGCCCAGGATCATGTCCAGCTGGGTTTTGAATATCTCCAAGGTTGGAGACTCCCACAGCCTGCCTGGACAACCTGTTCCAATGCTCAGTCACCCTCATATTTACAAATGTTTTCTCAGGCTTAAACAGCATTCCCTGAATTCCAGTGTGTGTCCATTGCTTCTTGTTCTGCCAGCAGGCACCATTGAGAAGAGTCCAGGTTTTTCTTCTTTACGCCTCGTTCCCTTCCCCGGGTATTTATGCTTATGGATAAGGTCCCCCTGAACATTTTCTTCACCGGTCATCACCTATTTCTCTTATACTGGTGCTCCAGTTCCTTCATTGCCTCCATGAGCATTTACTGGACTTGTTCCTGTAAGTCCATGTCTGTGTTGTACTGGGGAGCCCATGATGGCACCAGGCACTCCAGCTGTGAACTCCTCAGTGCTGATAAAGGGGAGGGTGATCCCCTGGCTGCTAGCAATGCTCTGCCAAACACAGCCCGGGAGGCTGTTGGTCGCCTTTGCTGCAAGGGCATGTAGCTGGTTCATGGTTGACTTGGTGTCCACCGGGTCCCCCAGTGCCATTTCTGTCCAGTTGCTTTCCAGGTGTTTGGCCTCTGTCCTGAAATTCCATTCCATCTGCCATCCAGAGGCTGCCACAGCATCTTTAGTAGCATAATCAAGACATTATTTAGATAATAATAATTTAAAAAGCTTTAATGTTATACGATTAAAACTCTAGAGAAATACTAAAAACTGTATGAGCGTCATTATTAAAAGTATCAGTTCTCTTGTCTAGTTCTGACTTTTCAAAATTCCAAACGCCAGAGGTTTAACATACCCGTCCCAGCCAAGTTTCTTAAAGTGGACCAAGATGTGCCAACGTGATAGTTTCTAACAAAGCTAAACCCCATAATTTCTTATGGCAAGTATGTGAACTAGAGGTCCCGTAGCACCTTGGAAATTCAGATTGCTTTATTTCAGCAGCGTTCCTTCATTAAGTTTTACTCCGTGGGTATTTTAAGGTTCTAAACACAAACATGAGCGTAGTGCAATCAAAAGAGCGCTTAACTTCTGATCATCTTTGCCAAGCGCACAGTCATCCAATAGTATCATAATTGATCTCGGTACGAAGGCGCCAAACTCTGTGTTGCTGAAGGATAGTTAGATGATGTAAATAGCTTTCTGTGTTTTGCAATAAAGCACACGTTTGTTGTGCTTGATGTAAAAGCAGGAGATGAAGGTATTCTTTTATTGGAGCAAACATGTGGAAAATTGCTCTGGATTGTTATAGTATAGAGCATCTCCCCTGAAAGGAATGAGGTTCATTTATAGGGCAAACTCTGACTGTGGCACTTTATTGGGGTTACTCCTGCACTCTGTGTGGTCAAAGCAAATAACGTCATGTCCATCTAAACTGTTATAACCATGAGACTGGCACATTTTCTCATCTATAGTGTTATATTCTAAACTGTCACTAGGCATTAACTCAGTTACTGGTGAAGTCCTACCACCTAGAGATGAACTCTGCCTCAAAATGATGTTTTCCACTTCAGTGCTACTCGTATAGCAATTACTGGGTCATTAATATCATTGCATGCAATTAGTGACAGTAGAATGAGCAAAAGGTTTGTTATTTATTTACTATGAACTTTCACTATAACCCTTTCTTATCCAAGTGCTACAGACAGAAACCAGAGAGATTTTCAAGGCTGATGAGCATCCTTGAAGAGTGGTGTTGAGCTTGTGGGATACAGAAAATAGGTCCTCATTTAATGTTAAAGCTTCTGCTTTCATTTCCAGCAAGCCTGCTTGTCATTAGTAACAATCAGTGTAGCTCGAATGCTAAGTAATTCTATTAGTTCTGTTTAGCTGAACTGTTTAGCAAAGCTTGCTGTGGTAGTGGGGAGATACTTCTCCCCATCTACAAGAGGCTTTTGCCAGTAGTGTGCCGGGAGAAAGGATGAACTTGGGCAAAATACTTGTTTGTGGTTGGTGAAGTTAACTAGCTAGTAATCTGTTTTATATGCATACTTTCTGATATACACTGAATACATCATAATTAGTGGGCTTACATCTGCCACAGTTACTTCAGCACTCACAAATATATAATTTGTTTATGTAAACTAGAAGCAGCCATGTGTGTAGGAGATCATTATCTGACAACATTTCTCAGAGTATGTGAAATATAGAACTGAAATACTTTTAGAAATGCTTAACTGTAGTGAAAGACTTAAATTGTCATTCATAGTGATACAGCATTGTGATGCTTTGTGTTTTTTTAATCTCTAAATCATTCCAAGAGAATTTTGTAAAGGGGCACTTGACAGCAGTAGAGCAAGTAGGATTTTGCTGTGGGTGGGTGGATGCTGTGACCTTCTGCAACGGATAATAATTCAGCAAATAGTTTACTGTTTATTACACTTCAGCTGTGATATTCCTTAACCCAGAGATAAAGTGGTGGTGTTTTTAAAATGATAGGCAGCAGAAAGATGTTGGAGCTCACAGGTTTTTTTGAAGCTTTCCAACGCCGTCTTGCTCACTGTCTCTTTTTCCCTTTATGGAAAGACTTTGTTGACATAAAGGGGTTCATTTTAACCACCTGTATTCTTGTTGTATGATGCCACACCTCCCTGGAATTTAAGAGAATCATTCAGAATGTAGGGAAGGGGGAAACTTTACAAGAACTCTCTCCTTATTTTGTGTTTAATACTTGGGCAGCCCCTCTCAGTCAGATGACGTAAGATGAGGGAAGGAGAGTCTATGGATTTCCAGAGGTGTGCCTGGGATTAAACAGTTGGTAGATACCAAGGCATATTACAGGACAGAACTGATTGGCTCTGTCTTGCTTGTCTCCTCCACATTGCACGCCCCCCAAAATAATTTGAAACGGTAATAAAATCTGTTCCTTTCTTGACATATGCAAACAAGTGGAGAATTTTATGGGTAATTATATAAAGACTCTGTATCATGAGTCCTATCCAAGTACCAGAAGTCACACCATTCACATTTGGACAAGACACATTTTAGAGCAGTGGTTAGAAAGTGAATCACAAAGTTTCACTGCTGAGTCATTGCCTTCTTCGAGGCAAGAAGAGGCCTGGTGGGTTTTTTTGGGAGGTTTTTTTTTTTTTTTTAATTTTACTTCATTTTGTTCTGGTTTTAGTTTGACTGGAGAAGGAATTGCTGATTACTCTCTGTGCAGAATATAATTTGTGGATCCTGTTAAATATAAATCGTGAGACATACAACATAGGGCTTAGTTTAAAAAAAACAATAGGGATAAGAAGTGGAAAAGAAGAAAGAAGAATTCTATTCCTTTCCTTCACATAGAAATTTTGCCTCATGTGTGGATAGAGGGCAAAAAGGTCTGTCTTCAAGAGTATTTATAAACACTCCATAAGATTTAGTTTAAGCAAAAAAAAAAACACAGACAACACGGTGACAAACTGTTCATAGTGCCTTTGAGTTTCAGCACTTGTGGTCCAGGTTTGGGACCTCTGATAGCTACATTTTGGAAGGAAATGTCTTTTTTTTTAAAGTGAAGGTTTCAGTGTCAGTCTCATTTTTTGTCACCACAAGCAAGGGTAAACCGTTAGCTGCTAGTGGTTGAAATTAGTATAATTACCTTCTCTAAACTTTCTGCAGCTCACCCAACATAGTGTTTGCCAAGCTACCTGTTCTTTAGTGAGTGTCCTGGACAATTTTTTTGGTTGTTTCAGATCTCTATGCAGTTCTGGCATGGCTACTAAGGCAGGGGAGTGGGGGAAAGAATTTAATTTCATTTAATTAAAAAAAAAAACAGCTGCCTTGTTCTTCATCCCTGGCTGGTTTAGAAACAACCTCTGTGTTGTGATCTGTGATTTGTGGTTTCGCAGTGTGTGATTTCTGGTGTTCTTAAACCTGTCCCATAAATTTAGACAATTTATGGGAAAGAAGAATTACTTATTTGGTGCTTTACTAAGAGATTCATTAAAAGAACCAAAAGCAGATGAAAGCAGTCAGAGCACAAACACACGATGCCTGGCCAAAATCGTGTTCTATTACTTAATAAAATAAAAAACCCTCAAAAGCTTTACATGCTCTTAGTAATCCTGTGAGTGCATATGAGATCAAGTGGAGCTTTGCTTGAAGAATAACGTCTTACTACTGTTGGATATAAAGCTTTCATGGATTTTTGCTGCTGTTGAGGCTTTCCATTCCATTTCTAAGCACAGCTGGGGAGAAGTGTAGATGGGTAGGGTTATTTGACACTATTTAGCTCTGATATTGAGAAACCTATATTCTGATGCTGAATTCGAGAAGTATTTAAGAAAAAAAAATGGTGAAAACCACTATTAGTGGACAGTACTGATCTTCCCCAAAGAAATCTGTAATTCTCATTTTTCTATTAACAGATCTACATGTGCAGCAAATAATTATTGATGAATTTGTCAGTGATGTGTCTTTGATACATTGCCAAGTGACTTGTATTGTCCAGCACACTAAGGGGGGACAAAACCAATTTTGCCCTCACCCGTCATTTGGCACCACTGATTCATTCCTACAGTCTGTGTTCTAAGTTCCATTTAGTTTTCACTGGAAAATTGAATACGACAATCATAATTTCTCTCTTCAGCTATGTAGTCCATTTCATATTCAAGCTCTAGAAATAAATGTGTTGTAAAGTTGTGTTGGTTCAAAGGACATGACATTTAATTTGCAAGTAGGTATTGTTTTTTGTAATCCTAAAACATAAATGTACGAGTAATAATTGTAGAAGAATCGAGAGACTGAGATTTTTGTCTACTGGTGTTTTAAGTAATTGTGATGGCATTTTTTCATCTTGGTAATGTGTGGTTTTTTTAGGAGTAAAGGAAGTCGAATTTTTGTGACTGTGCCTTCATTTCTAATCTCTTTGTGAATGAAAAGCTATATACAGGCACAAATCCAGCAGCTTAATTCTCCATCTGATTAGAGCAATGTTACCAGCCTGATAGGTTGAAAACAGCCAAGATCCATGCAGTGGCTTAGCCTCCTGGGAGGCAGAGTAATAACAATCAAATGAAGACATATTAAAATGTAATATTACTTCCTCTCCATGGGGACTGTATAAGAATCATAGCCAGGAACTGTTCTTGTCAGCTGACTCTCTTTCGCTCACTGATTCCTTGCTTCTGCTTTTATGACTAATACATTTTATACAATAAACAACTCTTCTGAAGTTTTAAAAGTAAATGAATGCCAAAAATCATACATTGATTTTTTTTAAAAAACATTTGTTTTGGGGGATTTTTAATAATTTATAAATTTTGAAGAAGTGAAGGCAGAAGTGGAATGCAATTCTTTGGCCTGAATAATTTCATTTCCTCATCTGTAAGGGAGAGGATATGTTAAGGCAGTGTTTTACGAAACTGAAGATATATACTAGCTTACCCAAAGCATGTATGAGCAGACTCTTAAACTTGATTTCGTAGCAAGTAATTTTTTTTTCTGAAAGTTGAAAGCCCAAACTTATATTCCTTATAAACTGGCAGCTGCTGCTGTATTTAAGGAATGCGGGCACACAGTGTCAGTGTATATGGAGCTCAAACATAATTTTTGACTGACTGCTATAAACATTGCCTATAAATTATTATGATTTTGTCAGAAAGTCTTAAAATTAATAGAGATTTTAGGGCATTTATATGTATTTGTTTATAGGCGTGGATAAACTGGTGACTGAATAATTTAGTCCATTTTTGACTGTAATTATTAGTTTTGCAATTGACACCAGTGGAACAGGACAGGCCTCAGAAGATCAGAGGTACCTGTCCATCAGAAAGTTTAAAAATATTTTGCTACCTGTTTAGCAACATTGTACTTACTTTTAGTTTCCTGTGTGTTGCTGTGGTAATAGAAAGTGAAGTGTGGGATCGTGAGAACGTTTAATACTCATAAGAAGCTTTATATTAATCATTAATTATGTTTATTAATGTTAATATTTAGGTAGTATCAGGTTGTCTTACCGTATGGCCATGTATGAGTTCATGTGTGAGTAATTGCCTCTAAAATAACCATATTTAGACCTAAAAAAACCCAAACTGGTTCTTTTTTTTTATATCTATGTATATAAAAATAAACTGGATGGAAGATCTAACATTTGATGATACAAACACACCGGGGAGTAACATTTACATTTTAGACGCAAAAAAAATTGTGTTGTGTTTCTGTATTTATACCCAAAACCCCTATCACAGACACTTTTTTTTTTAAATACCCTGTCGGTGTGAGCAGATGCTCCAGGTACAGGGTCACTTTCCTGCAGAAGTGTGAGTGCAGTGGAGGAGCTTACATGATAGTGGGTATAATTTTCATTTGGAGATCAATATAGAAAGGCAACAGCAAGTGTGCAGTATTTTGTACTTGCTCCCTTGTTTGGCTTCTGCACGCTAAACTGTCAAGGGGCATTAGCAGTATGAAAATGTGGTTTCTCTGATGTCCCAGATTACTTCTTTTTTCTCTGTTCAGTTTTTCAATGCTTGAAATGATGTGTTTAAAACTACCCACTTTCTTCCTGGTACACTAGGGATACATAAGGTTATATTTCGATAGTCTTAATGAATTTTGAAAAATAATTTCCTCCCGTGGCCTTGGGTAATTGTCGGTTTAATTACAGGGAGAAGCTGAAATGGAAACTTTGCTTTGTCACTGAAATGCTCCTCTTTGAAAATTCACCGTTCCTCGGGACGTAGCAGTCTGTACTCTGAGCTATAACGTAGGCTTTCTGAAAACCTCTTGAAGAACTGCAGAAAAAGGGAATACTTCTGCAAATTCATTCATCTGACATCAAAGCTATGAAAGCATTCTTTTAGCAAGCGAGCGGGGCAGATTGCGCTCGCGTAGGCACACAACCAGACTCATTGTACATCTGGGCATTCCCCTTTGGAGACTGTATTTCAAGTAATTTTGCATTCTTTTTGTCATCTTACTTTCTTATTCCGTACTGAGGTCAAGCTGCATCCTCTGCATCTTTCTGAGGTCTCCTGCTCTGTGGGTTAAATGGATAGGCCTATAAAGAATAAAAAGGCATTGGTGTTCAGAAGAAGCAGCACTCTATTCGATTACAATCAAGTAGAAGGTGTTCAGGTAGAAGAGATGTGAGCCCCCATTGCCTCGCTTAAAGAACAAATGAAGAATAGTAAAAAACGCAAGACAAAGTCAGTGCTTATTAGTTGTAATTTCAGTTGATGCTCAGCTTTGGTATTTTCTCTTTGCTGCCTTTTTTTTCCCCCTTGTCCTTGTGCTGGTATGTTGGCAAATAGGTCATAAAAAACACTTTCAGCAAAGACACATTTGATTTATGTCCAGAATGGGTTCTTAGTATTGATTTTTTTTCCCTCTGGAAAAAAAAACAAAAGAAAACAAAACTATATGTCTCCATTATTTTCTGAGCTTGGCACTGCAGTGGCACATTTCAGATTGGCTTTTATCTTAAATTACTCATCATGCTCTTTTATATTTTAAAAAGTCCTTTTGCAAGTAAGAAAAAAAAAAGAGGTAGTTGGATGTATGGCCATTCTCATGTTTTTACAGGGGGGAGGGAACAAGAGGAGGAACTGGGAGGGACTGTGTATAAGGAAAAGGGAATTTTAGGAAAAGAAAGCACAATTTGGGAAGTTTGTGGGGTGGCTGTAATGCGAGTTAGTCACAAAAGAGGCAGAAGGGGAACAAAACCAAGAAGTAGATCAAAGGCTAGGAAGCAGGGTTCAGCGGTATGGGGTTTATATCTTTATGGCTAGAGAGAAGATTAGAGCAAGAAAAATACTGCCATGGGGCTAGGAAGACATTGTGAAGGAAAATGGAAATATACATAGGCTGCATTTGAAAGAAAATCCCCAAGGAAGGCGAAAGAGAAGGGGCGAGAATTAAAAACAAAGATCCGAACAGTGTGAAGCCCTGGCTGAATTAGATCCCGAGCTGAAAGGAGAGGGGCAGAGGCTGGAAAGTGCTGCTTAAGCAGTTCGCCACAGTCAGGGCAAGCAGCGAGCTCTGATATCTCCCATTTTCTGTTTGTTTTCTCCGACTGGTGGCCCGGTGCCAGTGCATGAACCTCCTTGTACCTGCCTCATGGGCCTTGGATAAACAGCTTGGAGAAATGATGGTGAAATTTCCACTCCCAGGGCAACCGGGGCGGGAAAACCCCTGATGCGTTCCCTAAATAGTGAAGCCAGAGTCCACTGTCGGCAGACATGCCTGCTTTGCCACCGTGTCAGGGAACCAGCCCACACGCCGACGTGACCTGTGCCTGGCACAGCGCGGAGTGGTGCCAATGCCCGTGGCTGGGGAAGCTGCCAAATAGTTGTCCAGCAGCTGTTGGGGGTTTGCAACCAACAGCTGGCTTGGGTGGCAGGGGCGGTGCAACCCTAGACCGTGACTCAACGTTTTGGATTCTCCAAGGGAGTTGTGCTTTGCGCTCACATCGCATTGCGGTGTCAGCTCGTGGCGGGATTGTGCCGGGGCGTGCAGTTCCAGCCGGCACCTAGATAAGCGAGAACAATATAAACACAGGGGAAAGCACCCATTTGTTTGTACGAGCTAAAAGGTTTCCGTGAGAATAGAGCGTTTTCCCACCCCCGCGGAGGCTCCTCAGTGCTGAGAAAAGTGAGATTGTACTTTAAAATA
The DNA here is from genome assembly GCF_000690775.1 of Eurypyga helias. Classification (NCBI taxonomy): domain Eukaryota; kingdom Metazoa; phylum Chordata; class Aves; order Eurypygiformes; family Eurypygidae; genus Eurypyga; species Eurypyga helias. Next base: position 36,705 of record NW_010226046.1, read on the forward strand.
TTAAATGGTTTTCCAATCAGTGCAGAATCTCAGCTTTCACCTGGGTCTTTTGTATGCCTTCACTTCTTCCAGCAGGAGATTTGTAATAGAGGAAGCAGGTGTAACGTGGTGATTATAAAGATATTGTTGGGGGAAAAAAAAAAGGGTGAATTTTCAGTGCTTTGCTCCTCTGAGCCTGCCAGGGCTTCCTTTTCAGCTGACTCCATCATCTTTTCTCAAGGTGCCGTGTTTTCGTCCAAGTCAGGCAGTCAGTCAGTCGGTAGTGCATAGAAAACAAGGTGACTGGGTAAATTTGAAACCTCGATAACACATTCCTCCATTCGTATATATTGTATGGTTTACCAATGTGTTCGTTCCTTTGGCTTTCAACATTTCACAACTTTCCATAGGTCAGCCCGAGCAGCAGGAACAGGTCCTGGTAGATCGAAAGATTTCTGCTTTCAGACACTCATGTTCAACACATCACTTTACCTGTTGATTTCCTGATTTTTATTTATTTTTACTTTTTTTATTTTTCTTTTATTTTTAATCAGCAACATCAAATGGGTCTTTGGAGGGCCTGGATAACCAGGAGGGAGGGGTGTGCCAGACAAAAACCATGAAGATCCTCATGAAAGTTGGACAAGGTAAAGACCATCTGCTGTTTCATGCAATCACTTTGATCAGCCTCAGTGTCCTTTTAGTTTTCAGGCTTCCTTTAGCAGTCTAGAGCAGAGAGCCAACCGAGTCTAGTGTGGTCATTCCTCCCTTATAGTCTGAAAGCCAAGCCTATTTTCTCTTCTCTGGCTACTGACAGATTTCTACAGGAGGAGGGTTAGCATAATAAGATCTCTTCATTGGAGAGATCCTTAGAAGGGAAGGTCACCTGGGAGTAGTGTGTTTCAGTCATTTTTATTTTTATTTTAAAAACAAAAGCCACAACTTTGCTGTTCAAAATTATTTAAAATACATGAAAGGAGAGAAGCTAATATTTCTATAGTTTGCTTGTTATGAATTCCGATTACAGAGAGGGTTTTGTTCATTGTCTCTTTTCACATATAGATAACCTATTGTGCAGGAAGAAAGAATTATTCTTCTAAGTAGAAGTTGGTTTAGTAGTCAATCAACTTCCTCAGTTAAACTGAAATGTCATCTGCAAAGCTTTTCTTGCCAATTACAGGAGTCCCTATAGTTTCTGCAGATGGCCTCACAATTTAAACCTCTGAAATAACTAATATAACCATTTTGCTGTAAAAGGAAAATTACGTACTTATATCTCCCAGACCTCTGCATAAAGACTCTTCTGTTCAAAGCCATTCGTGTCTCACGAGGTACCTAGAGCTGACTTACAAGGCTCTGTACCATCAAGCGCCAAAGCTGCATGAGTCGTCTTTCTCTCCCCTAGATCCCAACTCAGCGGGGCTGCCCCGGCACACGGATCCCACCAAGCGCCCCGAGCAGGAAGCTGGCACCAACGGGAAGAGTTCCACCACCAGCCCCTTTGTCAAGGACCACTCAGGTAGGTGTGGCAGGGCTTGTCCCTGGGATGGGGCTCTGGCAGTCTCCTCCTTTGTCCCGAGACGCATTTTATTTTACCATTAAAGTGCCAGAAAAACAGATGTCCTCTTACTGAGACGAAGTAAAGCCAGTTCTGATGCCCCGGTGGATAGTGTCTTGGAGCTGCAAGTTTTGGCAAGGGCTGTTGTCTCCCCTCTTCCACTCTGCAGCAGAAGTTAATTACATCTTGTGAGAATATCACTCATTTACAGTAAAGTTTTTGGATAGGGCATTTGCTAAGCAGCTTTACGATGGTAAATGCTGCCTTACATTTAGTACTCTGGCAGATGAACGAGTCTTTCTGTCTTTCTCTTCCCGTATAATACATTATCAAGTGGTTCTCGACAGCCATTTATAAAGTTTATTTCAAAGCATCTATAATTAATGTCCTGATCTTTTAACTGACCATATAAAGTCTACACATGAATGGCTGGTCTTTCACTAAATTTAAATATTTCAAAAAAAAAAATTATCTAAACAAGATGGTTCCAAACAAATATCTTCAGGATGCATTTCAGACATTAGCTGGACAAGGAAAAACCTAATTCTTAAGACCCAAGGCCTCTGGGAGAAAATTTGTTGAGTTGGAAAAGAAAGAAAAACTTGCCGACAGTTGATTCTGGGGTTCCTGAAAAGGGCTGCAAGTTTTCCTTGCTAGCTCTGTGATTAGTTACTAGGCTAATGAATCTTTGATATGGTGGTTGCTGGGAAGGCTCTTCAGCCATTTCCTATGGAGATTCCAGTAGGAAAAGTTCACAGTTACGAGGACGTAGCATCTGCAGCATTCTTCCACCTGTGAGTGGGCATCAAGAGAGTGAAGTCAGTTTAAATTTTCAAGTGAGAAAGTGTTAGGTGAGCACTCATTTAATTTTTGTGACAAATAATATGACATTGTGGTGGCACCAAATAGTCAACAGGCTGTTCAGCACATGAGATTTTCCTGGCTACCAAATACGTGGTGTTGTTTTCTTTTAAGTAAGTGTAAGTTAATACAGGGACATACCGTAGCCATTTTGCTTATCTCCTGCACTGCCTTAAGCTCCTTTGTTTCATGTGCAAGCAAGAGCAGTCCACGGTAAAGAGGCACTAAAGACGTTTTAACTTAAATCAATGTGCAAAAGATAAAATAGCAGAAGAACAACGTGTGACACTGAACAGTACCATTTGTCCTGGGAACTGTCATTCCCCTGTGCTATTTTCCCCTCACAGTCCCACCCCACCCCTCTCTGCTGCCCGAGGCTGGCCGGCATCTGTTAAAAGATGCAGTGTGCATCAAAGGCTGCCTTGTCAGTGCCAGTCCTCGCCCCTGATGGATGATGATGTATGAAACGGGGTGGTTTGGGAGCAGCACAAAAGTGAGACCAACAGACACAAAGTCTTGTTTAATATTGATTGCTGACTTCGGCTGTTTGCATTTAGCTATCTAACAGGGTAATTGGTTTGTCAAAGTTTAGCTGTCAGTTAATTCTTCCAGTCTTGCTTACTCTACACTTTTTTAAGCAACGTAAACTGGTTGCAGGATGGCAATAACTTTTGTCTGTTGTATTTCCATTCTTTCCAGGATCTAGCACAGATGGCAGTAAGGCTGGGCATTCCAGTATACTGGGTTCAGAGGTGGCCTTATTTGCAGGGATTGCATCAGGGTGCATCATTTTCATCGTCATCATCATCACTTTGGTGGTTCTTTTGTTGAAGTACCGGAGAAGACACAGGAAGCATTCCCCGCAACACACGACAACTCTCTCACTTAGTACGTTAGCCACCCCAAAACGCAGTGGCAACAACAATGGTTCTGAGCCCAGTGACATTATCATTCCTCTAAGGACTGCAGACAGTGTCTTTTGCCCCCACTATGAAAAGGTCAGCGGCGACTATGGACATCCTGTGTACATAGTTCAAGAGATGCCTCCTCAGAGTCCAGCAAACATTTATTACAAGGTCTGAGAAACACACAACCAACTCTGTGGTACAGCTGAGTCGTAGAGGAAACTCACTGGTCAAATGCTTTCTGTTGGGGTTTGTGATGATGCCTTGTGCGCTAGCATTGACTCAAGCACAGGGGGGGAGAAGGCGACAGCTCTTTCTCCGGGAGCCGACGCGAGCTGGACAGCTTACCTAGTCTGTAGAATTCCTATCTCGGTGAATAAGTATTCACTAAAAGCTGGAAGACTTTTATGTAGAAGATGCCCATTCTGATTGCTGTACTCGTTACATTCATCATCCTCAAAGCCATGTGCAGCAGGCGTTCAGGCATGTACAAAAGCCAAGGGAAGATGGAGTGATCCGTGGATGTTAATAGCTCTAGGCATCCTGCGAAGGTGCTCTAGGATATATCAAGCTTGAAATGCAATCTTCTGACTTTTGTGTGTCTCTCTCAGTGTGTGCTGGATTTGTCACACAGACCTTGGTGTCCAAGTAAGACTTGTTAAAGTTCTCTTGCTTTTAGTCCATCACTATTCCATTTGTTTCTGTTATCCGGGGCTCTGCCATCCTTCACATAAGATTTCCTTTCACTCCACCTCCTGAATCACTGATGGAACATTAATGTTTGGAGATCCACGCTCCATCCATCTGCCACAGCAGCCTCACTTGAATGGGTAATGCATTTATAGAAATTGTGTTTGATAGTAAGGAGCCTTCCAGCCAAAAAGTTAGGCTGTCAACAAAGCAGGACTGGGTGGTGGAGGGAAGGGCTGACTGCAGTTGCAGTCGAATACTGCTGCCTCAAAAATAGAAGCTGGGAAGGAAATAAAATAAAAAATAGTTAGCACAGCACTTTGGTATGCTAAGTTTTAAGAGGCAAGTAGGAGACACAAGTACACGCGCAGTGGATTAGGGCTGCATTTGAAGGAATTCATGGTTATCAAATACCAGTGTGCAGAAAAAAACCCAGTACCTTCAATACAGTAGAACAAAGGGGTATTGTTAGCAAGTGAACAGGCTTGGAGAGGACAAGCCAATAGCAGGCCACTGAGGATGTATTAGGGCAGGGCTGTTGTGGTACTGGCAATAAAACACACAGCTTTGAAGCTGTGGCAAAAACATAGTCTGCTTTGGATGACTTTTAAGCAGACTCAGCTGCTATACGATCACATTATACTAAACACAGGGAAAGCATTTAAGAAAATAGCGGAGAGCCAAATCTGACCGAGGTGATTATAACCCAATGGGTCAAATGAGCTGTAATTCTATCACTAGTAAAGTTGTGAAAAAAACCCCACCGAACCACAACCCTTTCTCATCTCTGAAAGTAAGGCAGAATTTCTTTCTGACTGAGCCGTTCTGACACTTTGGTTTCTTGAATTGCTGTCCCTGCACAGTGAGTATAGGTACTGTGACTGACACAGCAGTTCATTGGTGCTCTGTTGCAAAGTTAAAGCACACATGGCAAACCTCTTGCAGTCTGTAAGAATAAATAAATTATGACACTGAGATGGAGACGGAAGCTATGTCTTATTTATAATAGGTGTATAGAACACAAGGGATATAAAGTGAGAGTTTTTCTTCGTTCGTTCTTACTTTTTTGTTTTGGTTTGCTTTTTTTACTAATATATATTTTGAGATTGCACAGAATCTACACCAGAAGATGTGAAATTAGTTTGCGGCAATTAAAATAGTCTTAACTTGTCATCATTTTACATATATATATGTGTGTGTGTGTGTCTATATAGGTATATACACACATGTGTTTTTATATGCATATATATGCATATATATACACATTTAAAAAAAAAAAGAAACTGCTTCTGGGAAAAAAAGTCAGCCATCCAAAAATAACAATGGGAGCATATTTAAAAAAAAAAAAAGAAAATCCAAAGCATCTCATAAGAGAAACTAGGAAATCTAAGGCCCAAAATATCAGGAAGTCAATGTTACTAGTGCATCACGTATTTAACAGTGACAAGGTGTGCCGGCATTTATTTTCTGCGTCGTGTTTTCCCTTGCCTTACGGGCTGATGTGTTCAGTAGGTTTCGTTGAGGTTCGTAGAGGGGGTTTTCAGGTTAGAGTTTTTTCTTTAGCGTGGTTATTCCCCTGAAACTCCCACCCTGGCGAGGAAATAAAAAACCTCTACTTTTATATGTGCTATGCAAATAGACATTTCTAACATAGTCATGTTACTATGGTAACACTTTGCTTTCTGATTTGGAAAGAAAATGCAGCAACAGCATTTTGGGGTTCTCAGATCTCTGTTGAGCACCTGCAAGAAAAAAAAAACAAAAAAGAAAAGAAAAGAAAAAAAATATCTGTCATAGAAATGATCACTCTCTCTGTTTCATGAACCTGAAAATGATGTTGGGATGTTGGTCCAAAAGAGAGAAACAAAACAAAAAAATCCCAACCCATGGTTCTGTGGAAGGTTACCATGGTGACTAACTACAGTACATATGTAATTCTTTTCAACAACCCTTCCTCTCTGTGAATCCATCCATACAAGGTTCTCTTGTAAGTCATTAAGATTTTATTTTGGGGGAGGGGGAGGTAGGGAAAAGATGGGTTTAGTGATACTGATTTTCATTAAATCAAATCTATGCTTCATCAGTTGGCGACATTCTAGTTATGTACTGAACTGTGAAAAAAAAAAAATCAGACGAATTGCTCAAGAGCAACCTGCAACCAATTGAAAAGAAAAAAAATGTACTGTGCGTCTGTTTTGTGTCTGGTGCAGAATTATGACAATCTACCAACTGTTCCTTTATTTGACGTTGGTCCAGCTTTGAAAAGTTACTGTAAATGCCTTGCTTGTATGATCATCCCCAGTCACCCGACTTGGAATTTGCACCATCATGTCTAAGTGAAGATGCTGTAAATAGGTTCAGATTTACTGTATATGGATTTGGGGTGTTACAGTAGCCTTATTCACCTTTTTAAATAATAATAATTAAAAAAACCCACATGAAAACAAGACAAAAATGGCTTTTCTTAACCAGATTGTGTATATAGAGCAATGTTGGTTTTTTATAAAGTCTGAGCAAGATGTTTTGTATAAAATTTGAATTTTGCAATGTATTTAGCTACAGCTTGTTTAAAGGCAGTGTCATTCCCCTTTGCACTGTATTGAGGAAAAAAAATGGTATAAAAGGTTGCCAAATTGCCGCATATTTGTGCTGAAATTGTGTACCATGAATATTTATTTAAGAATTTTTTGTCCAGTTTGTAAGTAACACAGTATTATGCTTGAGTTATAAATAATTTCTCCCTTCTTTGTTTTGTTTGTTTGTTTATTTTGATTTTATTTTTTGGGGTTTTGTTTTTGTTTGTTTGTTTGTTTCGTTCCGTTTTAAAACTAGCCGGTCATAAGTTTGAAATCTGCTTTAGTTCCACATTGCAATTAGTTCCCAGAAAATGAAAATGATGAAAATCACATTCCATGTCTGTTTCAAACTGAATTTGTTCTTAAAAAAATAAAATATTTTTTTCCTATGGAAACCTTGCCTTCTAAGTATTTTCTTCTTTTGTTTTGCCATTTTTTTTCTTTTTTAAAAGATGAAGATAAATAAGAAAGCCACCAAGCCTGTCTCCTTCTGCCCCTCCCTCCGACCCTCTCTGTCTCCCTTCTTCTGTCTCTCTCTCTCCTCCCCCTCATCTCTCCACCCTGATTGCTAGTGGTTTACAGGAAAGAAAGCTCCTTGTACACTGACTTCTGTTAACCTACTTCTTTCCCAGACTTTCTCTTACATACATCGTCAGATTTTAAAAAACACATGAGAGCCTTATGCCCTTGGAAGTCAGTGAGCTTCAGTCAGGTGCAGTAGCCAGGTTGCCAGGATGATGTGGGAGGTGAGACTATAACCGCATGAATAATTCCCAGACATTATGGAGTGGTTTTATATTGTGGGCAGAGACAGAGGAAAAAAAATATATGGCTGTTGCTGCTGCTCCCAAGGAGGGGGTGCGGCAAGCCTGGGGTGGCAGGCAGGGCTGAGCAAGAAGAGACAGGAGATGGAAGGTGCTGGGAGAATGGCAAAGCAATAGAAATGTTGACACATCAAAACATCTCTGCATGGTTCTTTCAGTGGGGCCATGCATCATACTGTCCCTGCTTTAGTGTGCCTTAAGGGAGATGGGGGCCAACATGTGAAGGTGACACATGCCTTAATACAAGATCCGTGGTTCTGTTGCTCTAGTTTTCACTAGGATAGCTAATTCTCTCATTTAATAGATAATACCTTCATTTTTTGACAAAGCCCAGTCACCTTGAAAGTGAAGCACCTTCCAGTTTGCTAGCATCGCATAAATGGCGCGATCATCCATGGAGTAACAGGTGGGAGGTTCTACAGAGGGGAAAGATGCATTTGTCACTTTAACGACAGATGCCAATTTGTCATAGTTTTCATTGAAGAAAGGCAACTAGTTATTCATAGCACTGGTCACGCAATTCTCATTTGTCAAGTATTTTTTCTTTTCTGAATAACCAGGGAAAACATGACTATATGGCAGAGACACTGTATGTGTTGCAATGGTACAAGTGTTCTGAAACTGGCCTCACAGAAAGCCCTGGAGGCTGTTGAAGGGATGGTCTAACTTGGCTTCTTGCTGAAGTAGTTCATTTTTTAGGTTCAGTTCACAGAATCTGTGCTGGAAGTTGACCTTAGAGGGAAAGTCACATAGTGGCACTTCGGTTCACCTCCTGTCTCTGCCACAGATGTCCTCGGGAGGGTTACTTGGTCCAGCAGAAGGCATAAGTGCCCATGGTGGAGTGTGTGAGCATCCTCTGACTTCTCAGGTAAATCACTTGGGCCTAATCCTGCATTTAGGTCTGTGAGTCACTTCAAGGGAGGCAGTTCTGTGTACCCAGGGGCAAACACGTGCCTGGTTGGGTTGAGACGTTACTCCCTGCTTCATGCTTGCACACGGGGGGATTTCACTCACTTGTCTCAGTGGGTTGTTGTGAGGGTCCCCACACTGTTAATGGCTGTGAGGTGCTCAGGCCTGGTCTACGCTAAAAGCTTCTCTGGTACAACCGTCTGTTAGAGCTGTGACTCCAGCTTAGTTAAGGCTAAGGCTATTGCTTTTATTTTAGGCCTTGGTAAACACTGGAAGATGGTGATAAGAAAAATAATTCAGTAGTGTCAAGTTTACATGGCATTTTCATTTCTGTGCCTCTTCTTGCCATCTATGATAAACATATATAATTATATATGTAATATTTATAACTAGCATGTATACTGGCACCCACACACACCTATTTTTGTCACTGTTTCAGCAATAAGGGGAAGGCAGTGTTGCTAAAAATGGTGTCTCCGCTGGAGGGGAAGAAATGGTTGCCGGTGTGACTATATCTGTATAGTTACGCTTGGGGTCAAGGGTGCTGGTTTAACGCGAGGGCCTTGCACACATACCTTCACAAACATAACGGAACCTCCACTCAGTCTGCTAAACTCATTTGAGTAAGTGATATGTGCCTTAGACACTCTGTGTAAAGTCATTGACTTATCACCCATCTTTTATAACTTGTGGAGGGAAAAATTCATACTTGCATTTTGCACTGCTGCTGACACTGCACTATTAATTATCAAACAAGCACAAAATCAGAATTTACTGCCTTTATTATGAAACTGGTTCCCTGGCAAGAACTAGCCCAAGTCAATAGGCTCTACTAAGTGGAAAATAAAATTATAATTCACAGTTGTTATCCATCTAGAGCGGAATAAGGACCTGTTACATAAAATAGTGCCTCACAAACTAGGCATAACAATGTTACTGCCTAGACTTAAAATGTTATACCTCTTTCTTTAGCCTTTCTCTTTAGCTTTTCTGTGATGCATTGATCAAAATGCTCACTCAGTCAGCAGCACGCTCGTTTTGATTCTATGGGCACCGTAAATTTTCTTTTTGCAGAAAAGCGGAAAATTGTGTAGTGGTTAGCAAAATAAAGGAAAATGAAAACTCAGTCTTTCTAAGAGACACTTTCCATCTTCATACCCACAATAGAAATTTTGGTGGGGAAAAAGCCCAGGGTTTAAAAACACGAAATATATTCATTATACATTTGGCATGTCATTACATGAAGTATCAGATCAGAAATCAAGCAATATTTGTTTTGGAAAAAGATGAGTGTTGGAGGATATACCACAGTGTGTTCATGATTGTGCCATTCATAATCCGAATGGTGCTGGGTTCAGCTGACTGAGATACCACCTATGAAATAAAATAATATCTGCCTTTCACACGACTCATGGAAATAACTTTGATGCTTAACTAAGGTGTAATGCACCCATAGGAGTCACCCTACAGATAAAATCGTGGGGGTGATGGTGGAACTGGAGTTCCTATTGGAAGTAGTGTGCAGATGGTATCGTTGCCTGTGCCTGGATCTGCAGATGATGGGCGAAGTGCTGGGAAAGGGAGGCTGGTGACTCTTGTGAAACGGGCAAGAGCCTGCCCACGTGCTGTGAGGATGAGGAGGGGGAGCTGCAGGTGGCTGTTTCTGGAGTAAGGCCTGGATACCAGAGGCAGGAGGACTGAGGAGGGAAGGTGTGTGGAGAGAGCAGAGACTTGCCAAGAGGGAGGCCTGGGAACTTCTGTAGTGACAAAATTCCAGGGAGGAATCAGACCAGGATGACAAGCCCAGCTGTGGAGGTAGTTAGAGAGACGGGACTTTGTAGCTCTGGTAAAGGCTTCAGTGGAAAACAGGTAACAGCAAGCAGAGAAAGTATCTGTTGACAGATGAAAGACAAATAAGCGTAGTATTTGGTAAGCGTTGGCTGTTGTTTCGAGCAGGTGAGGAGATCAGGCCAGGTTGTTCTGCTAGACACTGAGGAGAAAGAGCCTACGTGGGATGGAGGATGGAGACAAGAACTCAGTGTTTTCTGCAAGCCGGGATCCTGTGAAAAACATATCAAATGTCTGCAAGAACTGAGTAACTATAGGACTATTAAAAATCTAAACAATAGAGAACCCTGTACAAAGCTGGCATAACCTCTGGAGTAGGACTCATGCTTTCATAAGTGCATTGACAGAGCCTCACATGCTTAGGCTGCTGAAGAAGTGCAATTAACTTAATAATATGGGGAATCCATTGGCGGGGGGTGGAATGTTTGCTTCTAGATCAGACCTTCAGTGGATATAAATTAGCATGATTCAGTTTGATATCTGATCCTACTTATCACAGTTCAGAACTCCACATGCATAAGCAATACTCATATAGATTATATTATACCTCTTAGCTATGAGAAAGTGCTTTATAAGAGTGTTGGCCAGAATATTATAAAGACTGTACTCAAAAACATACCAACAATGAGATGCTTTTATAAAAGACTGCTATTAAATGCCATGAAAATTGTCATTTGTATTTTATTGAACATCTCCAGCAATTTGCTGTATCTGTTCATTAAAAGTAGGTTGGATTACTAGCAAATGTATAATAAAAATTGTTCACATTTTGACATATTTTTTTGTCCTCTCTTCTTATATTTAAACTCATTCCTTCCTACTCCTGTGTTCTGTTCTGTTCCATATGCGTAACCAGCAGGTCAGCTGTCTGCTGTTATTACAATATCTGTTCATCCCCACACGCCACGTTCCCAGTGTTTCCAAATCTCATAATTAGATCAAAATACTGAATGTTGGCTTTCTTTAAACTCAGCTGTTGTAAGCCAGGATCCTGTGAAAAAGAGATCAAAGGTCTGCAAGTATATGATCATATGAACAATTTAGTAATTATTCAGAAGCAATTGCATTTTAGCCTTCATCACAAGGAGAAATACTGAAGAATGAGAGGCCGGAAGGCAAAAGAAGAAGCAAAAGAACTCTATGTGTCACACTGAAAAATCTCAAGCTTTGGGGAAACCCAAATGATGATGCAAGAGTTAAAAATAGTGCCGCCTTTGTGCTTCACACTCTTGCCTTCATTATGTGCCATGCTTTCTTTTTGTACATAACCAACAAAGCACAGGTGAACTTCCCAGGCCTCAAAACAGCTTTGAAGCTGTAAAGATTCATGTTGCTGGTTCTGGAGGTCTTCCCTCAAATTGACGCTGTTGAGAAAATGGTGAATGCTTTCCTTCAGCCTGTTTATCACGTACCCTGATGCCATGCCCTGGTCACCTCCTTGGTACACCAGCCCTGGCAGTCCCAGAGACCCTTCTGGGGCTTCATGTCTTCCCAGATAAGGTTTCACTTCTGGACAAAGCTTTTGTTGCTCACGATGAAAGTTTCTTTTCAAATGTTGCCCTAGGCTTTCCTCCTTTTATTTGACAGGCTCTGGATTTCAGCTGGTGATAACTTCTTCACAGACACAAAAAAATGTTCTGACGGAACACAGGAACAGACCTTGTACCAAGAGTGTGTTTTCTTCTAAAAGCCCCTTATTTTCCAATAAGGCTTAGTTTGTGTTTTTATGTGGCTTTATCTCTTCCTTTTGTGTTTATTCAATTGCATCTGAAGGAAAATAACATGCACTAAAACTCCTCAATACAATTTAAATATAGCTCATTTCAATCTAGTTGGTTTTACATTTCCATTCATCAATATCTTAAGTTAAAAATAGCTCAGATAATTTTGTATTGTTTCTTGTAATTTTTTTTAAAAATTAAATTTATTTCTTTTCAGAAAACTGTAAGCAGTTCACTTTGCAAGGCATCATTTGAGTAGAATTAAGAAACAGTGATTGGTGTGCAGCTCGAAAGTGAGTGAGCATATTTGAAAGACAGAATGACTTTTAGCAATAACCAATATTTGGTTTTGTTTTGTTTCCTTAAGTCAGCTCAATACTGAGAAACAGAAAGTGCTGTTGGTTTTACTGTTGGGGCACCAGCCTGGTGGCAGCCAGCTTGGGGCTTATTTACGTAGCTTTCTTTGTCCTTTCTGTCTCTTATGACGAGCAGTGATAAAACTAAAGTCTGGATGCTTTGGCCACTGGTAGGTGTAACCTATGTGATTACACACAATACAAGGGATTTATACTAAGCCATTGTTCCTGCAGGAGAAACATAAATCCCTTTTGCCAGCTCCCTTCCACCGCCTTCTAGTGCTGCGTTTTAAAACAGCAGACATTTTTCCTTTGGGTTTTTCACCCAGCCTAAATATTTCAAAGATAGCATCAGAACTATATTTGTCAAGTTATACAACGCTTTTGTTTTGCTGTGTAGCTGGCTGCTTGCAATGTTTCCACAGCATCCCCTCACTCAAGACACCATTAATAGACTAGTCCCTAAGAACATCCAGACGAGACTGGGGAGACTTATTTTTGCATCGTTTTTTTGACAGATAGCTTACCATCCCATTTTAGCTGTGTCACGTTACTGACAGATGGAAACACCAGTACACCTTGGTCCAGGACGGCCTCATTCCCGCTCTCCAAAGTTACAAGGACTGATTTTATTTCTTTCTTTCAGTCACCAGCAGTGAGGGATTACCCTGGGCTGTTCAGGCTTTTGCAGGGAGGCGGAGAGGAGGTGGCGAGGCCTCAATCCCCAGCGCTTTGATCGCTCCTTCTCAAAGGGAAGAGCTGCCCCGTGTTGCACAAAATGGGAGTTTCGCACGGCCCTCGCCACAGTGACGAGCGCGTGATAAACGCAGGGCCGAAGCTCCGAGGGATGGTGCTCAGTCATTCAGCTTTCTGCGCACGGCTGTGACAGAAACCTTTTGGAAATGAAAAGATTTGTTGGAAGTGGGCTGATCATGTATGGAAGGCACGTGGGGGCTGATCCAGGGTTTTTGGCGTGCCTTAGCTCATCTGCTGTACCGCTGCCGAGCGCTCCGCCAGCCGTGCTTTGCAAGAAACGAACAATGAGGACGATCTGGCTTAATTAAACCCTTGGAAGCTGCATGAGTGGTGAGAGTCACGGAGGCAGGGAGAAACAGCTGCAACTATCACAGCAGCGTCTTCTGCAGTTGCGGAGGTGGGCAGCCACTTCTCAGGAGAGGCTGTTTCTGGGTTGCAGAAGGAGGTATGGGAAGGCTTATACTCCCTATTTATTATTTGACAGCTCCACTTAACATTATTGCTGGCTCCTAGAACAGCGTTTGACCCAAATGTGATTTCTTAAGCCTGAAGTAGAGTTTTTTTGTTGATGCGGTTGGATGACTTCAGCCACGTGAAGAACCACATGAATCACCCCTATACTAACAATTTGCCTTATTTCTCAATCCATCTTTTGTAGACAGACCAACGTTTTGAGCAAAGGCTGGGTCCTTTCCCACATACTAAGGGTCTCTGCTAGCAGCCGGACTGTTACCATCTTCATCGCTTCTAAAAACATGCATTTGCCTTCCAATTTAGGTTATTTCCCAGGGAGGTAGGACTCCTGGGTTTAAATACATGGCCAGCATGACTCAGAACAAAGATATGTATATATGATTTCCAGTTAGTGCCCTGCCAGGTATTTTGAATGTGTCATTCTTTTCTGTTGTTTTATCACTTGTGGTAGCGGAACAGGTACTGCTCAGACAGCCTCTAAGGCACTAAAATTCACAAACCAGCTGTCAAGGGAGTCAGGTTCTAACCCTGCTCGCCCAGCCTCACCAGTTATGTGCAGTGGCATTATCTTGTCGCTGTCCAATAGGAGAGGCAGATCAAAGATATCCCAAAACCTGACACTTAGGGAATTCCCCTTTAATATGGAGGGCATGGCACATGTCTCAGAAGAGACTTCAGGCCCATCTACACAGCCTAAATATTGTCTGAGGGTTCTGACCCTTACGTTGTCCCGATTTGGTTAAGTGTCCTAAGTAGGAGATTGGGTATTGTTAGCAATGTGCCTGTTTGTAAGCTATCCTCTGAGCTTTTGGTTTGGGCTGATATCCCACACACTTCATTAATGACTGTGAACTCCATCAGGAATATTTTTTTTCAGAAATCAAGGCATCCGCTGGGTCTAATGTCAGAGGGAGGTGTTAGCAGTGCCCATCTGAAGGATCTAGGTGAGGAAAGGCACATCATAGAGCCTGACTGCTTCTGAAGATCCGAAAAATATGAATCTGTCAGTTTTTGCTCTAAATGGGAAGCTGAACTTTAAGTCGTGGCTTAACCAAAGGGCAGCATATGGCAATGCTACAGCTGTTTGAAATCCACTTGCACTTCACACTGGCACTTTGACAAACGCTATTGTGTTACAAACACTGGATGACACAGTAAATCTGGGGCCATATTCAGCTCTGGCATACACAGGCATAATTCCCACTGACTTTGTACACGTCTATACCAAAAAATGTACGGAAGTGCGTAGGACTGAAACAAATACACGGTGCAGACTGAGAAGCATTGGATGCGGTTAGACCCCTCTAGCATGAAGCGTGAATGCTGTAATGTGGAAATGGAGGAAAAATTAGGGAATCCATGAGGTCTAGGAGATGCCTGGTGATTTTAAAGACAAAACTTGAATTTCTGCATTGGAGCAACAGGCATGCTGGTCATTAAGGGGAAAGAGGCTCCCCCCACCGAGATCCATTTGCTCTCTCCTACTTTGTTTCTCATCTCTGCCAGTTTCTACAAGAAAAGAGAGAACTCAGAGGGATTGTTTGCTGGAGTGAGAGCCTATAGGAGGCCTAAAAAGAGCATTAGACAAATATATCAGGGAAGAGATCATGTTGCAGTGGAGCTGTGGCTGCCAATGATGAGATCTTCAGTTTCTTAGTCACTTTAGGTCAGAAACCAGGTGTTATGCTGTTGATCCCACGGCTGCTTGCCATCCCCTGCCTCCTCCTGTAACGAACAGTGTCAGCCGTAGAGCTTTTGCAGCTCCAGATGTTTAAAAATTCAATTTAGAGTACTTGAACAATAAAGTGCTCTTTTCAAAGTACTGCTTTCTATGTTCAGTGACTGAGACGGTGCTGACTCTTATACACTGATTTTTAGATGGCATTTTAAAAGCTTCAACAAGTCTGGACACATATTTTCCTTGCTTAAAAACCTGCTTAACCCCTTCAGCACTGTGGTTTTAGATCCCCTGAGGTTCATATAACTGCAAAGGGCTTAAAATTGGAACAGTGGAAAATAAATAATAGGAAATCAATATCCTTCTTTTTCTCAACAAGAGTAAAGGCAGAAAGGAAGACTGCTGTAAACATAACTTATGAATTCAACTTACTTGTGCATTTTCGACCACTAAGAGCCAGAACGAGATGGCTTATACTGAAAGGTCAGGCAGCAGGGACAATCTTGCAGATTACAATAGCTGAAGAAAATACCATCCCACTGCAGCATTTGGGGGACTTTATTTTATAATAGTCACAACCCTGAATTTATTAAACCAAATGGCATTACAAACAGTGGGAAAAATAGAGCAAGAGAAGAACATTGTTTAAGGATCAATAAATAAAATCTATCCTCGTGTTAAAGGCACATACTTTATCCTAAAAGAGGCAGAGCTGGTGCTGGCATCAAAGACTAGAATGTTAGCAGGAAGTACTGAGGAAACAGCTGAGGCCTTGCACTTCAAACAGCTTAGCTCTGGGTGAGAGGTGTTCCCACCAACAGTCAAGATTCACAGATGACATTTTCAGGTGTCTTCAGTATTTTGCACCCCGGTAATCACATGATGTATCCTATGCCATATGTCTTTTCCATGGGCTTCTGTTGCTTAGGTGTCTATAACTGCTTTCAGTTCTCAACTACAAGGTGGAAAAGAAGTGTATGAAAGCCTCCCTGGTTTGCCTTGTTATTTTAGAATTAGGTCCACGGGATTTGGACAGATTCCTCTCTCTCTTCCATTAGCAGAGATGACAATTTTTAGCTGCTTAATGCAGTGTTAACCATTTTCTACGACAAGGACATGACCAACCCATCAGATCCTTGACAAATGATTGATTTAACCTAGAAATGTCTATTTACAAGCTAATGCAGAAAAATATTAAGGATGAGTAAACTAATTAATGAGCAGTGTATTCCCCATGGCAACACGAATAAAGTCTCTGCTAGGTCAACAGAGAATTCAGTATTGCTCCATATGCTTCTTTTGGTGGTGTCCAAATAGTACAGGTGTAAGCTGTGGGTCACTTTATTGTTCCTATTTAAGTGGTCATTAAAGGAGGCTGTCACCTATTGAACTAATTGTTTTTTTAATTCCTTCCTGCTGCTGTGAGGGGGAATAATAGACTTCCTATCTTGCTAATACATCTAGAGTTCTTAACGAACTCCTACGTTTAGAAAAACTCTGTATCCCTAGAAATGAAGCTGAATTTCCCCTAAAATCAGAGGCACCTTCTTAAACGTTTATAATCTGAAAGAGTGAAATAGAGATTCTGTGTCTTTAATGCCCTTCATACATTGATTTGCTAAGGTGGGGCAGGAAAACTCAGTCTGAAGGGGTGTGGGAGGGAAAAGCAGCCTTAGGCACAGCTGATGTAGGTCTCTGTGGCCCAGATGCAGAAAGAGTTGCAGGCATGGCAATGCTCAAACCTAATTTTTAGGTATCTGACTTCTGTAGTGGAATCCAGAGACCCAAATGTGGTGCATGAATTCCCCATCTAGTGCCTGGGGAGAAGAACTAGGTGAATCATAATCTACTCAGCTAAATTCAGCTATTATGTACAGGCTCTGAAGTCAGTGGGGTTAAATTGAAAATTAAATGGTGAACACTTGGCCTGTGGTTTACTTGAAAGAAAAGAAAAAAAGACTAGAAGTGTGTATTTCTTTAAATTTTCTGCTGACAGACCAAAGATAATTGGCCTACAGCTGCAGACTGGGGAGAACTGCTCTTTTTTCTGCCTTGAAGCAGCAGGTGAAAGCCTAGAGAGACAAGCTGGGTGCCATTGACTTGATTTAGTTGCTTGAATTGAAGGCAGCATGTTCCACAGAGGAACAGAGGAGTGGCAAATCTTCAATACCAGAATTCCTAAAAAGAGTGGCAGTTAAAAACAGGGATGAGAATAGGACTAGGGAGAAGAAAGGATTAACAATAAGTACTTGTGACACCTCTGTACTGTCTTAGCTGCCTTAGACACAGAACAGCTAGACACAAGCCCCGTCTCAGAAGTACTGCAGTCTGGTCAGAAACGTGATACAGCAGTGGAGAATTCTAAACAATACAAGGTGGATGAGAATTACCAAAACCATCATGCAGTTATATACTGCTAGACACGTATCTTATGTACAAAACCTTTTCCATGTTTTCCGGTGTGCGCCCACACGTCACTCTGCACCCTACCAAGGCCTGCTGTTTTGCAGGCACTCCTTATGACACCCAGGTAGTCACTTGTGTTGTGAGCCAAAACACGCAGTCATGCACTGTTTGCAATGCCTCTTGTGTTGTGAGAATCTCTGGTTTAGAAATCTATTAACGTGAAGATTATTTGACATTTGTTAAGGAGGGAATTATTTGTCTGTCTTAATAGGCAAGAGTTTAGGAATAGGAAAAGGCAATAATAGTAAATTATCATACTTATCTGCCCACATAATTTCTTATGATACCTGTTCTATTGGACATTCATTTGAAGAGGTTTTTTATGTGTATGAGATGATAAAATTTATAGAGATAAAATTACTCCATCTTTTCTCAGGAAGAATCTTCCAAGTAGCCTGATCACTGTATGCTGACATTTTAATAACATCAGTGGGAGGACTTGTGGGGTAAGTTTAAATAAATGTGGCAAAGTAAGGCACAAGATTAAAATGTATTAAAATGAATGGGTAGAAGTTGTCTTTCCAACACTTTCATTTGAAGATGAGAGAGAGCAGCGTCAAAAGTCTACTACGCTGAATCAGGAAATAAGGTTTCTATTAAGAATACTGGCTGCTGGCTATCACCAGTCTCTCCTTCTTCCCATGTGCCATGGACACACAGGGCCAGGTCTGGTGAGTTGAAAGGAAACCTTGGGTTGAGACCTCAGTAGGTACAGTGAAACGGGAGTACAGCCAACAAGTAAAGCCAAGTATGACTCCACAGAAGCAATACAGGTCTGGCCATATTTACTAGATCAGGCATCATGTGGCACTTGGAGCCATTGTCCAGAAACAATACATCTGCATTTGCACAACCTTTATGCAAGGTTAATATTCTAGCATTCTAATATTTCTAGTTATAAGACATAGGGCACGCATCCAGGTAAAAAAAAAAGCCACAGTACCTCCTGGCCTGAGCTGGCTCCCTGTGCTCACAGACTGCTGCATCTGAGCAAATAACCCCTCCCAGAGCATCAGGTGCCCGGGAGTAGATGGATAGACAGTTCCACGCAGGAACAGGGTCAGACTAGGGAACAGCATTTTGATTTTTTTTTTTCCGCATTTTTATTCTCTCATTATATCAGAATATGGAGAATTTGTTTCTGAGATGCAATAACGAAGCGTGCACATTCTCCAGTACAGTATATGCTTGAGGTATTACAGAATGTTGTGGGTTTTCTTTAAAGCCTGCTCTAGCAGCCATTGTGTTTGATATATCATCACATCAGCAAATTTATATGCTTTTGATTGAAATTTTTACTTTAGATTGGCACCTCATATTAACACGGAAGAGCAGAGCCAAGTGAAATAGCAAACAGAAGGAGGAAGAATGCTGGAGGATAAAACCTGCAGAACTTGGATAGCTGTTTAGAGATCTTGTGCGAAAACCTGTGAACATTTATTCTGTCACTGAGCAAAAAAAGATTGTTTCAGAGGTTTATAAGAAGTGTTAACAACTGCGTACTAGGCATTATTTTCCTCTTGTTAAGCAACATAAATCATTATTGTACCAAGGCTTTTCAAAGACTGTGTTAAAAGGCAAGTGCCAGCCTTTTGTTATTTATTTACTTTTATAAATTTGTGGTGTATTGGATGCAAAATGATTTGAAGGATTGCATATTTATCCAGTGAGCATAAACCTCAAGGCCTGTGTTAGATTTCTGGCAGCACAGTGAAACTTAGCATTGCCCACACACCTGCATGAAGTGGGTGGTTTTTGTTCCTTGGATCATGTGGATTATCTCCACTGTAAACTATGCATTAATAAAAAGCAGAGCAGGCACTTACCATATTCCCTTTTGGAATTAAGAAATAAAAGGGAACTTGCATACTTGGCTGCCTTTGAGGAAACTTTCAGAAGTTCAGAAGGAAAATGCCAGGAGCATAATGACTAATAAAATAAGGAAGAACACTGTGCCATTTTAAGTGTAAATGTATCTTGGACATACCAACTCAAAAAGCTACTGAGTAGCTAAGGAAGATGTCCATGTTTTAAGTCCCCTTTTGCTGGACATTTGAAAAAAAAACCACAAACACAACATAATCACCAAACCTAAAAATCCTCTTCTGCAGTGAAATCATATATTACAACTTCCAATAAATCTTAGACCTGAAAATTTCCATTTATAGGTAATAATAAATGTCATGACAACCACTTTGATTTTTCCAGTAATGCTGGCCTCGGGAAAGGAAACAGAATCCAGAAGACCAGTCATGCCCGACAACTATTTCATCAGCAGTTACCATAGTGCAATGCTCAGGCAAGGAACAGTTCCATCTGGAGATTAGGTGTTTGAAGAGCCTGGAGTGGAAAGGGGAGATATTCCCAGAGAAGGACGGGCAGGGAGAATGGAATGCAGGAATCTCTAAGTGAAGGCAACACCATACAAATCCAGCAGGACAAATGCAGAGGGGAATGCTGGCAGGCAGGGAGCAGTGCTCTCTAGAAATCCACCTCGTGTCCTCTTAGTTCCTTACTCCCTGTCCAGGCACCAAGAAATCAGTGTGGCTGTTCACAGGGTGTGGCATGAAGATATTAAAATCTAGTCTTGGCTAATTGGAAATATTCTGAAGCTTTTGACCACTGAGATCCTAAGTGCCCTATTCTATTGGCTATATTTAATTACTTACTCATTTTGTAGTAGCATATACACCTGGTACAGAACAGATTAATGTTTCTTTTGTTGTTGTTGTTATTCTATTACATTTTTGTTATTATATTTTCAAAAATATTTGCTTTTTTTGGGGTACCAAAAATGTCGCAGTAGTATATATTAGTGCCACGTTGTTTCAAGGAAAAACATGTACATTACCACAAGACTAATCATGAGATTCAAAAGCCCTTCAGTGCCTTGTGGCTGTACGTTACCTTGCTCTTATAGGAGGATTGTGGCTGCTGTTTTTAGTTAATTTGTTTTGTACAATACCTCTTAAGACAATATGCCGCTATTGTGGGTAGGCACAGACAGCTATCTTCTCTTTGTCTCTTGATTTTTTTAGGTGTGTTCGCACTGTAAATTACTGTGTAATTTCAGAAGGATATAGAGGAAAGAAGAGATTGAAAAATAAGTAATTTCATGTATGTCTTGTACTATAATCTTGTATCTTGCATGCACAGACAAAAATAAGATGTATCATTTTTTTCCTCTTCAGGTTTGTATGTGGACATTTATTTCAAAAAATCAAATCCAAACTGGTCAAGTCCACACCTTTGTTCATATACCCTTTCCCTGAGGCAGAATTATTAGGCAGATTGTTGTACTACTGATTTATTTTTTTAAAAATAATTGCCATTTTTCAGTTTATTTTTGCAGGTTGGTCAGGATAAATACCATTTCTTCTCATGTGTTTGGCTGTTCCATCTCATCTGATTTAGCTCAATGAGTGTTCCTGCCAATTTATGCACGGGCCAGCTTTGCAAGGCAAAGTGCTAATTGAGAAAAGCCACCATTGCCCAGGGCTATCAGTTTTGTGGCTAGGACAGCTGATTTTACTGACAACATTATCAGCTGATGTTTCCAACCCAAATGATGAAAATGGGAAAATTTGAACTGGGTCATCATTTTGATACAATTAAATTGAAAATGTTTGTTGAGATGCCAGGGTTTAGTAATCTGCCAGTATCCACTGCAACTTCTAGCATGGAGCATATCTGTGTCAGATTCAGTTCAGATAATCACAGGTCAGTTTAAATACTACAATTATAATCTTTATCTCTTTTCGTAATAGAGCTCATTTAGGCACATGGCTCCACTGACACCAGGATCTGTGCAAAAACTTAGAAAAGCAGAAAAGATTCCTGGATTACTTCATAATTGTGAAGGCCTTGTTCAGCTTTTAAAAGAACAGTTTACAAAGGGTCCTCAAAGTGAAAGCCTGGAGGTATCCTAACCCCACACAGTGAAGGTGCCAGTCAGTCACCGGGGTGGGTCACAGAGGTTACTGGAGATAAAGGAATTTTGCAAACCCTGCATAGACGCCGCATGACTCAACACACCGAGAGGGGAATGTATTCACTCTGCTGAGCAATTTAATGTCCTGGAGTAATGAAATGATAAGTCTGCTTCACACAGTGGGCCTGCCAAAAAAACAATAATAATGACAATGGGATTCCCTTAGGAAAACTCTTGAAAAGCTTTACTTGGAAGATTTAAAACCTTTAATTTTTCTGATGCAAAGTCATAATTAAACCCAAAATGCTCCTGTGGCATATAGTGAAATCATGTTAAATGCTAACATTCAGAAGTATTGATTCGGCTATTTTTATCCATTGCACACGTCTGAAATAGTTAACCACTGTTATCCCCGTGGATCGTTACAGCTTGCTGCAGAGGAAAAGACAGCTTGGTCCAGGAAGTGTGTACTTAATTTTACCTCAACTTAAGTTTCATTTATTTAATGGTTTAGCCTCAAATTAGATGGAATTAGAACCCTCAAATTAGACGTTATCATTTACTTGCAGGTGTACTGAGCCTCTCCTAAAAATACTGTGTACACATGTATATGCCACAGTATGTCCTTTCATGTCCATGCTCCTGCAATCTTCATATGCTTGTATTTAATGAAAACTTTTAAGTTAATACTTCGGGGAAAAAAAGAGGACAATATGTCACAACCGCTCCTTTTCAGAACAATAGCTATTTATAAAAAGCATGCAGAATATTTTAAACCCAGTAAAACCAGGTAGCCTATTATAATTTTTTCATGTTATGCATTCACACTCTGTAGAAGGTCTATACACTTAGTCTATGATAGGTTGCAACCCTTGTTTTCTAATTAAAGCTCACTTTTACAAGCTTTGCTCAGGTACAGCAGGATGAAGGATGACTCTGGTTCTGTCTAATGAACACCACTACAATTATGCCCTCACAATATTGTTTTCAATTTAAGCAATATGATGGAGCCTCTATTAGTGTGAATAAAGGCGTTTTATTATCACTGCTGATAGCATATAAACATTAGATAATTAATTAGCTTAGGTTTTTCTTGCATCTCACACTGAGTTTTGCTTTAGTTAACCACAAATTTAAGCTAAGTTTGTCACTAGCACAGCAAATACATGAATAACAGCTATTTCATATTCAGCAGTAACTGGTCTTTATTACATTCAGTAATATCCAAAACACAATGAGTTGGAATAAAGCCATTTCTGGAGTACAGCTTTGAAACTAGTTTCAGAAATCATGCATAATAGGGGAATGAAATACGGTTGCCATACCGGAGTAATGTTTGGACAGTTATATTGTAATTGTATGCTGTATTTCCTGAAGTGAAATCCATATTTGAGTACCTGCAAATGCAAATCTAAGTTCCAAAATCTGCTGATTTTCTTCCAAGAGTTCCTGTCTGCTTTGTATTCTACTTGGCTCTAGGTTTATGTCAGAATATCTCATGTCACTGTAAAACAAAAGGAAGGTCATTCAAAAGCATATATATTACCTTGTTAAGTTAAATTGCATTTCCTACCGAAAGTTGAAGTTTTAAAGAAAAACCTAACCATTCACGAGTTTCATAAGGGATTTTACAAACAGCATTACCTCTATCCTGACTTTTAAGGATGAAGTGTCTTTATCACCTGACCGAGCAGATGAATTGGTTGATTACTCAATTATTTCTTTCTATATAAAACCCTTAACCTTGCACTTTGAAATACCCATTTCTAGGCACAGCGCAAGCCTGTGGAAGGCCTGGTAACAGCTCAGAGGCCCAGACAAATACGGTAATTCATTTAACCCTTATTTCAAATCCCCTTATTTGTTACAGGCACCAATCGTGTAAAAGCTTGACGGCAAATGTACAACCTACATTTGGATGTGCAGTTTGTGTGGTGAGGCGCATAAAGACATGATGAACTCGTGTTGAACAGGCAGATAAATCCCTGCAGAAGTGGGCAGCACAGACAAGGTGTGAAATAGCAGCCTTGCAGCTTGAACACTAGATCAATGAAGCTCTTTAAAGTTGGTTTTAGATACCTGCTGCTAGATTTTTACTGCCTGAATTAAATATTTGTTGTTTTGATAGTTATTAAACTATTTGGTTGGCTCATACAACTCAAATGTTTTTAGTTTTCTTCAGCTCTATGTCACAGAGATACCATGTCAAACTACATATTTCTAATCCCATTAGAGCTGTATCTGTTATAATATTAATTGGTAGAAAATGGTATTTAATAGTTATCCTATTATACAGTCTTTTTCTTTATCACTGGTTTGTTTTGTATCTCTAGAGCTCAGATTTTCCTCTGGCTTTAATTCAGTACATTTGAAAATTCAGAGCCTCAACAAAGGCATGAATGGAGGAATGGTATCCTCACTCCTTCTTCTTGGCTAACAAAGAAAGTGTAGTATATCTCTCCTTTGTTTCTAGGTAAGGATTTAGAATGGCTTTTAAAATATCTCAGATTACTTTTCTCACATTGTTTATCCAATATGACCAATCATAGCAGGCTCTCTGCCAATCCTCTTGTTTAACTTATCAGCGTGCGTAGTTCTGTGGAATCTTTCTCATACATTTTTTTCCCTTCACACAACACTCACCACAGGTGAAATTCATTCCTGGGTCTAGAGCCAGATCAAGGCTCATGTGATAAGTTATTGCTTAAATTTATAGCAATATTATGAGGGCTTAAATTCATTTTAAGCACTTGGCATAGTCCTCTGAACAGGTGTGAGTTTTAACTATTAAGATAAAGTTCTCTTCATCTGGAAAACTTTCAGCTTTGACTGCACTTTCAAACATTTAAACTTTCAGTCTCCTTTACTATAAATGCAACTTGCGGTGAGTGAAACCCATGGTAATGTGATGCTTAAGCTTCATTTGGATGGAAGACAAACCATGGCTGTTACAGAGTTTCAGAATGGTGTAGAGGACCAAATCATCCAGTAGTTTCAGTATGAATGATATGATGAAAACATTCAGAAATTCCAGAAAAATCAACTGACACCTCAACACTTGATATTATCTACAGCTGAATTACATGTGAGAAGCAGATACCAAGAAAGTGATTATACTAATGATATGAAAAACAGTGAGCTGCTTTCACTGTTTGACTTTTTATTTTTGTCAATAAATAACTCCATATGAGATCTTATTTAAATTAGATTAAAAAAATGCTTTTCTTAAAAAACTTTTTTTTTTTAATCTAAAGAGGAAGGGAAAAGAATAAAACAAACAAACACACAAAAAACTACATAAGCTTAACTTTTTTTTTTTTTTTTACTTTCAACCAAGAACCAACTGCTCTGTTGGAAAGCCATATCACATGTTGACATCTTCTGTTCTATATCTCAGCAAGATACTCAGTAACATTGATTCATGGATGTTATGATATTTTTGATCTAATTCTATATAGAGGGCCATGGTTTCTGATGCATTTAATTACAGGTCTTTGCATAATGATAAAGTCAGGATCTGTGCTGGAGACAAGGTCTTGTATTAGAGCTTAAGCTGGAAGTAGAACTTTTCTTGTGGGCTACCCTCCACCCCTTACAATTCAACGCCCATCACATCCAGAAAGAACATACTGGGTTTTATTCTTCTTGCAAGTTTACTAAAAGTTATAATAGAAAAAAAATCTTGGTGCACCTTTCACATCTCATGTCTTGAGCAAATTGTTCAATCATACTCTGCAATTTGTAGCTGGTGTAGTGATACCACAGCAGTTGTGCTGTTGTCCTGGAGGCATTGAGGGTTAGTGGTGTTGGGTGCAAATACAGATGCTGTGTGTCTTCTCATCAGGCTCCATGTGAAAAGGGCTCCCGCTAGAAGACATATTCCCTGGCTATGGCTTTGTGGAACAGGACCTCCTCCATGACATGTCTTACTCTTCCTGAGTACCTCTCTTTTCACTTTTAGTGACACAAATCTGCTATGAAGCTGTGCCATATGTCCTTCTCTCTTGACAGGAATTGTGTGTCACGCAGTGGAGTGTTTACCTGGTTGGATATGAGGTTGTGCTGTTCTACCCACCTCCAGGAGGCCAATACCTGAGGGATATATTTGGTACTGAGGGTACCTGTTAACAAATGTAGCCTTTATGAAACGCTTCCTAACAGCCATGTGCCTGCAAAATAAAAGCCGCTATTAATTAAACACAGCTTTGTAATAATAATAAAAAAACCCATGATACAGGAAAGAAAATAAAATTCAGTAATAAAGAGCAACTATTGCTGACCGAGACAAGAGAATAAAGATGAACTTTAAATAAAGGAAAAAGTTCACAATGTTTTTGCTTCCGTATTTTTAGTTCTTTGAAATGCCTCTTTCTCTGTGTTCCCTTCTATGCTTTTAATTTGCCACTAGTGAAAAATATTCTAGCCTTGATTACATTGTTTTGTCACTTCTTATTTATTTTCAAGTGTTGTATTAAAACTTCTGATTCACCATCTATGATATCCAATACTTGATACATTAGACACTGTTACTGCGTTCGCTGTTTTTGCTGTGCTTCCTTCCTCTCTTAATATTTTTCTTCACAATTACTCAATCATTATCTTTTGTATTATCCTGTTTCTCTTGTGCCTTATCTCTGTTTCACTCATCTTTTCCATCCCTGCAGCTGGCCTCCCTCTGCTGTCACCTCTTTGGAGTCTAAAACTAGGCATGTGTCATCAAAGAAATATCTCATACGCATTGATTTTTTTCCTAAGTGCATCTGCTTGTGTCTTTAGTTCTGCTACTTGATCTTTCAGTACCATGAATGATAACATTTGTAAATGTTCAGATTTGCTTCACCATTTCATTCTTCACGGGGAAAAAAAAAAGGTTTTATTGCATACCTGAAAATCTGTCACCACTTGAAAAATCCCTGGTATATTACACAAATGCTAATGATGATTTACTGTGCCCACATTAAAAGCTAACTTTAAGAAGAGGTTGTACACCATGTCTATGGAATCTGGTAATTTCTTATTCTAAGACTATCTCCACTGAAGTTAGAGCAATTTGCACTGTTGAGGAGGAGAAATTAACTCGGACTGCCGCCCCTGGAGTGGTAATGATGTCTGAGCTAACTAGGTTAAGTTAGTCCAGATAGCTCTGTGCTTCAGGGAGCTCACTTCTGAGCAGCTATATCCTAGGAATATTGAGATAATTAGGAAGCGGTCTCAGATAACTGATGGCAGAACTTCACTTTTTCAAGGTATTGTATATGCTAGAAAATTGAGATTTTTGAATTAGTGGTTTCAAATGCCTCAGCTCCATCCTATAAAAATCATGTTTTTTGAAGTCACAATGGTTACACAAAGTCAGGGCATTCAAAATCATACATCACTGTTAAACACAGTGG
The DNA here is from genome assembly GCF_000690775.1 of Eurypyga helias. Classification (NCBI taxonomy): domain Eukaryota; kingdom Metazoa; phylum Chordata; class Aves; order Eurypygiformes; family Eurypygidae; genus Eurypyga; species Eurypyga helias. The sequence continues at coordinate 63,630 of NW_010226046.1, forward strand.
TAGTACAAGTATTCTAAAGAGCATGTTTGCAATTACATTGCCTCCTGATTAACAGTGGCTTTTCTGACTTGTTTGTTGTGAGGATGACAAAAACATTTCTATCTTCTTAGAGGTTTTGCAAATCCCTTTGGGAAGCCAAGCCTCAACAATAACTTTTGGTCATGAGATCCTCATCTAGTTATTCTGTATGGGAGGGTGGGAAAATATTTTTTTCCCTTCTTTGCATCTCAGAAAGCCTAATGGGATGTCCAAGTAATATAAATCTGGATCTGTAGTGACTCTTAATTTTGCCTCTTCCAGACCCCTATTGAATATCTGAAATAATGATCAGTGAAAGCTTCAAGTAAATGGAGATTGTTCTATCAGTCTGTACTATATTAATCAATGATATTTCTTTAAGCTCTGTTTCACAGCTATTAAACAGCAACTTTCTGGTGAGACAGGATTTTCATAAACAGCATATGGAGCTGACTGAGAACCAGATTTACTTTTTACTTTTTAAAAAATAATTATCCTGACTCTGCCAATGTTAGGTTAAGTTGGTCATCTTCATGAGAGCCTTCTGGAACAAACAATAGGATATTCTTCTGACTGTGAGGGGTTTTTTCCTCTTTTTTCCTCATGGCAGGATTTTTTTCTCCTTAAACATCACACTCATGGTTGTATTTTTACCTTCATTAAAAATAAACGAAAAAGAAAAAAAAAGCAGCTGTGGGGAAGATCTGCTCAGACTATTTTGAAAGCACGTATTTTGAAAGCACAAGGTTTTCATCTGTATCCTGCCATTAAAGGAACAGCAGAGATGAAAAATGGGGAGCTCAGTCACTGACCCGGTGGAGCCTGAGGAGGCAAAGTTAAATTCTGGGCCCCTCACAGTATGGTGGAGAGGTTTCTTATTAGTGAACATAAGACTTCAGTAGGAAATATTCAAAACCCCGTTCCCACAGTAGCTGTTGATCTTCAGTCCAGGGTGTTGCAGAGATGGAGAAGACGAGGAAGGTCCACAGCATCATCTCCTGTTGAAGTACTCCCTTGGGCCACAGCTGTTGAGGATGAACAGCTGGGTGCCTCACTCACGTGAGACACAAACCAACTCTCACCCTCAAAGACACATGTGCTAGGGACATCTAGAGAGATCTGGGTTTTCTGAAGCAAGGCATGTGATGGAATGTTTCAGGAGTCATCCAGATCTCGCTTACTTGAAACACAATGCAAACTCCAATGGGCGTAACTAAAAACTATCGAGTTTCATCCATCTGAAGCCAGCGTAAGCTAAGGGGGAGAGGCGCTTGTATACACTGCATATATACATGCTGTGAAGAGAAGTGCTTCCTTACTCCTGTTTCAGCATGCTATACCTAAAGGGAAGCCACATAAATGCAGAACAAAGAAACCTGGGAGAACAAAAACCCAGTTGCCTCGAGTGGGAGCAGCGACCATCTCTTCTGCCACACACTAACACAAAAAGTAGCAGCCTCTTGAAGAGAGGAAGAGTTCTTATGAATATAAAGGGGCAATCAAGGGCAAGCAAAGGCATAACAATTTATAGCTCCCTCAACATCTTTTTATTATTCTTTTCTCCTCCTTTTCTTTTTAGTGGGAGGTACTATACAAACTGTCAAATTTTAACGTGGAACGTTTGTGCACATTTTAAATCTTGTGATTGTTACTTGCCCAGCACTATGGAGCAGTGATGTGATGATGGCTATCTGCATATTCTGTGCTCTGAAATTATAATAAACACCCTGAATATTACATTTTCCTGTCATTCTTCCCTGTCTCTGAGTAAATATATACTGAAATGAGGTAGAGTTGAAAAACATTACATTGGACTGTGATGGAATCAAGATGTAAGGACATCTGTCAGAAACAACCTCATGACTAATATTTTCACAGTAAAGTTTCTCTTTATTTATATATAGAGTGAGAAAATGATTCTCATATATGATTTCCCCTTGTCTCAACTACAGGCTTTTCCTGAGGAAAGGCAGTTGGCTCAGATTTTAACCCTTTGTCCCCTTTCTTTGTTTTCTTTGGCTACTTGCACAGCAAAAATTATTATTTTTTAAATTAGAGCCAATTATGTTACTGGCTGCACATGTCTGACAGACCATCAAAATTTAATTGCCACAAAAATTACTTTCAAAAAATCAAAGTTACCTACATAGCTGGCAAGATAAAGACTCACTCTGACTCTGCAAGCCTACTTGATAACAACAGGTTACAAAATAGGGAAAATGTAAAGAAACTGGAGATGATAATTATTTATGATTGGTGAACCAGCACCAGTGTTCTTGTACATCCTCTATCACAGATTAAATCAAGAATATCAACTCTAAAGATCTTACAGTTTAATAGGAATCTGATTTATTTATGATTTGTTCTTAATAGAACCAATATTTACATACAAAAATAAGCTATAAACCTATGAAAATATAAAAGCTGTAAAAGAGGTTAGGATCTGTCTGTGCAGTACAACTATGCAGTACAAAATATATTTATTATACAAGTTTATTGGTGAGTGGTTTACATATTTGACAATGTCTTTGAATGAATAGAATTATTAGATAACTTAATGTAAATGTTTCCATCTCCTTCTATCAACATTACCAGAACTAGAATGGTATCATGGGGACTGGCTAAAAAAATAAAAGGAACGATAAACATAAAGTTATTTAGGCATAAGAATATTTTCCAGCTTTTCAGCTGATAAAATAATTGAGCCTGGAAAGTAGATAAAACAATCAAATAATGTAAATATTCCCTTCCTACCTCACATATGTGAAGAATTAAATGTTCGTGATTAAAAATATATTGAAAAAATACCTACAAAACTCTCTGGTTTTAACACAAAACTGGCAAGAGTCAACTTGTCATTTTACAGATAAATTGCTTTTGTTGTTATTTCACTCTTGCAAAACAAAAATTAGGGGTTAATTGCAGTGGAACTCTGACACCTGTTAAGCCAATTTTGTTTATTAGCTAAAATAGGTCATAGCTTCAGCCTTAAACTTTGCTGGTGGGGATTATGTTCTTTTTAGCCATAACCTGCCTTGACTCAATCAGTCTTTGATGTGTTGGATGGACATTAATAGAAAGAGCAAGGTATGCCACTGAAAACAAGAGGAAACGATGTTACTGCAGTACATGAGTCTGTTTAGGGCTGGATCCAACACCCTCTGAACTCAATGGCAGAGTTCCTACTGATGGCAGTGGAGCAGGAAACATAAGGGAACAAACATAAGAATTAGTTTTGCTTGCTTTTCACAATGAATACAACAGGGAAGGGGACCTCTGTGAAAATGAAGAAACTCATAGAAACAAAAAAAAAAATCATCCATGAAATAAACTACATCCACTGAAAATAGTTTAACCCTCATTGGGTGTTCTGTGACTAATTTTATTTCAGGTAAAGAAAATCGAGCTTATGAGTTACTGGTTGCAGACTACATGAATCAGCAGTAGATCTTTGAATCTGCATTTGGAAAGAGCAGAGGTGGATGTATTTCTTAATTTAGGTGTTCTTGCTGCCTGTGAATCCCCAGTACTAGAGTCTGTGCTTGACCTGGATAAGTGCATGTGTACATTTGTGTGTATCCAGGGATATGAGAAAGCAAAATGAATGAGTAATGCCCATCAGACTGGCAGGAAAATCTGAAGTATGGGGAGAAAATTGAAATAAAAGCAGATGGCCGAGCCTGGAAGACTGAAATCTAGATCTTACATGCTATACAAGGAAATGAAGGTTGTCCAGGATTGTCTCAGATCATCTCAGTTGAGGAAACAAGAAAGCTAAATGCTTTCTTGAACTGGAAGTCCATGCAAGAAAGGATCTAGGCAAGTTGTTTAAATCACTTTGTATCTATATTTTGGTCAGAGGTGTCCTTCCCTTTGAAGGGACATGTCAGCAGGGAAGGTGCTGACACACACACCAATAGATCCTCCAGTTTGTGAGTCAGGGGACCCTCTCTATAAGGCACACCAAGGAAGGTGACAGCCCTGTATCAGGGGTCAGTAGCCACCTGGAATTAAGGATTACACTTTGAATAGCACCTGACACAAAGGCCAGAACAGCTGTTACTGACTTTCGGCACACCAACACTTTCTTCAGTGACGTCCTTCACAAAGGTGAAAGACTGGCTCACTGTCCTTTCTACTGCAAAATGCAAGGGGATACTAAAAAATGAAGCACTATTTAAAAACAAACAAACAAACAAACAACAAACCACACACCTCAACCCAAACCTAAAAGAAACTTCCTGCTTTTCCAACAATGTAATAATTTCAGTTTAACACATTTTTTAATCTGGCTAAAAGAGCTCCAGACCCTATAGAAATTTAGAGTCAAAGTAAAGGAAAGAGGTTGTTGCAGGAGTTTATATTTTAACTGTGAAACTGACCCCACTGAAACAAGTATTGTTGAAATTACAGCTAATGGACATGGAAAATCCTTTTTTTTTTCTGTCAACAGATCTCCCAGAAGATTTTCCTATATTACCAGTTAGTGGACTTAATAGTATGATTCAGTAGGGAGACCAAGGCTGTGAATATCTTACCCTGCCTCGCCACCACCCAACCCCCACCCCTCCCCCCTGGAAAAAAAAAGAGAATTATATTCAATTCTCTGCTTCTGAATTTTCAGCCGGATTTCACAAACAGTTTAAATTTGGTGTCAGCATTAGAATTTAAGCCATAAAAACCTATCCTTTTGCTGACTAGTTTCAATTAGTTTACAAAGATAATCTTGTGTTTCCAGTGAAACCTCTGTGACAGATAACCATAGGATTGTTAGAGCTGGTTGAATAGTAATGATTTTTAAAATAAAATCCTGGGATTTGTTTATGTTTTAATGAAAAAGAAAAGACTATGTTTTTTTTGGTTTTTTGTTTGTTTTCAGAAGCCATAAATATGAACATCAGTGGATTAAAAGCAAAAATACTTCTAGAAGAGAATGGTCAGTTTTCATATGTTTGGTGATAAAGCAAGTAATTTTAGAAAAAAGAAATATTTTGTCTTGTATCAACCTTAGAATATATATATATTAAAAAAAACCCCAAACAAATAACATGCTTGGTTTGCTGTGATCATGTATATAAGCATTCAAAGAGCATATAACAACTCATACCTTTTTATCCCCTTAGACCTTGTAAGAACAAAATCACTGTTGCCTGACTTTGTGATTTGTATGAGCATCTCTTTGAACTTTCAGTATCAAAAAGTCATCTTTAGAGATGCAGATGTCAGTAAGGTTAATATTTTTGACCAACATACTTTTAAAATCTCCTATGGAGGCAGAATGTCTACCGCATAATATGTGCAGTAGAGCATAGCATCACAAGCTATTAATATACAGGCAAAACTTTCAGAGAAAGGCACTCCACACTGATTAGCTGTATCAACAAGAGAGAGTCAAATTACAGGAGCCATCAAACCTTGTGCTTGTGGAAATAGGTAGATCACCATCTCTGCTCTGGCAGAAATTTAGCTTTATGGTATAGAACTCCATGGTTGCATACAATGTAAGGGTTTCACATCTTCTTCTGAAATATCCAGCTCTGACTATTGTTAAACACAGGAAAAAAAAAGTATGAAATTGATTAGTGTAAGTCCTTCTGATCCTTCAAAAAAATTCCCTGCATTGTGCTATGTAGCTACTGAGCCTATTATAATATGTATAGCACAATCCATCCATTCAGCAAGACATACTTAAGCTGACTGCAAAGTTATATTAATTAACAAATGTTGTGAGGGCTGAGTGGCAAGAACTTTTTACTATTGAATAGGACTTCTGTTCTCAGATTGTTTTGTTGTGCTTTTGATAAAGCATAGCCTTTTTCAAATTGCTGAGAGCTCAGCCTGTGTGATGCTGTATTTTATTGCTTAGTTTTTTAGGTTTATGGTTAAAAGATATAACATGTCATTTATACTTTTGTTCTGGAGCATATTGTGGTCAAAAGTTTAGGTTGGTTTTTTTTTTTTTTGGTCAGAAAGTATTATTTAATGTTACCAGTTTCTCTGTTGTGTTTGTGAACGTCCATGTAAATTACAAGCTGGTTGGATGGATGTACACAAACCTAAGGAAAAATCAGCTTGTAAACATGGCAAAATGAAACTCTGTTTATAATATCCTGAATAATTCCCTCCTATTCACACAGCACTGGTTACAGTTGTATCTTCTTCTACATTTAATTTAGGAATAACTGTATGGGATTAGATCAAGTTTACCTTATTGCTTACTACATCCTGATGAGAGAAAAAACTTGAAAGAACAAAAATGTAAAGGTAAGATACACAAGACTGGAGGATAATTTTCTTAAGCGCCAAACATTTGTCCAGAACACTAGTATGTGCAGTAAGATTGGCTTGCCTTCCAGTTATTTTGATGGTGTCATGGCACAATGATCCCTGTAAATTTCAGACTGATCCCATACAATTTCTATACAATATATCGATAATTTAATAAATCTTCTTTGGGAAGCTATTTGCAATTTTTTGTCTCATGGAAGTATGACATCAGATTTCATGGTCTTATCCTATTTTACGACGTGTTCTCTGGTTGCTGTAGCAACGCTGTTGCTATGGATTACACAGTGGGTGTCAGTAGGGTCAGCAAAGATCAGAGCCCCGCCATTCTTCATTCAAAGGCAATTGTCCCTGAAAAATGTGACTTACTTCAATATTTAAGGCCTGGGTACTGATATTAAACCAGAATGATACTTCCGTTAAAAACCCATAATTAACCTTGTCTTCAACTCTAGGTCACACATTAATAGCAATTTCATAAAGTGGACATTCCTCTGTCTTTCATTCTCGAAAGCCTAGACAGGTTTTAAATAATATGTCTCTTGGAAAAATACATGGGTAATCGTTGCAATTTATTTTATGTCATTATCTAAGCCCTTGAGACCTCACATTCCCAGCTCCTCTCCCTGAGGTAATTGCATACATCTTGGGAATGTGTGAAATGGTGTTAATATTCAGCGCACCATACCTTTTCAGAGGATCTGCAGCCTACAGTGGTGCACTGTCTAGATGTTTCTCTGCAGAAACTGTATTTGGGCAAGTGGAATATGAAGCAGTTCTTTGCAGAACGAGAGTCCCAGGATGTTTAATGATTCCCTGGATCCCAGCAAAGTTTTAATGGTTTCAGTTGTAAGTATGTAGTCTGCAATTTGGTGATGCAACTAACATCAAGTGATACATTCCATCAATATATTTTTTCTTTCCTCCAATAAGAATCAGTATTACCGTTTCTATCTGTAGGTTGTTCTTCTGTCTAATACCCATTTAATAATATTTATGCCCTTTCTGAATTTTCTGGGAGATATATTTGCTTATAGAGAGACTGTTTCAGATTCAAAGCTTTAGGGTTCAATGACTGGACTCTTTGCACACTCATATCTTGCATTATCATTAACTTGTACAAACTATGTTCAAAAAAATATCCAAGGACAAGGCAATGAAAAATCAAGTTCCAGGTGCTTAAAAACATTGAATTTATTTCCTGTAGAATTTAGCTTAAAATATAGTAATTTCCTGCTTACTTCACAGTTATCAGTTGTACTATGTAAGATGCATAAACTTCTTAAAAAAGGTAGAACAAATGTTGTCTTCGCAGTATTCTTCTTAGTTGCTCCTTGATTAGAGTCCCTGATAAAGAATACATTCCCATCTTTTAAAGACACAGCAGTTAATGACATTTCTTTCTAAAGTAGTAAATTACTTTACAAACTGACTTTGTAAATTAGCCTTGAACATCCCTGTGAAACCTTCAGGAACACCCATTTAACAGAGAAGACAGATGACGCATGCCATGGGTACATTTTTTTTAAAGGAGTCATTTTCTTTTCTAGTAATCAAACACAGATTCCTCATGAGAAAAGTTGCACTTTCACACCTTTGTTTGTTTGATCAAGTTGAAACTTTGACTGTTTTCCAAAAACCCTACCTAATACAGTCTTTAAAAGCACACCTATTCTCCTTAGATCAGAGCAGTTACCTGAACTTTGGTGACTTATTGCAAAACCCCCAAAAAGAGTACAGAGTGCCCAGGATTCATCTCACCCATCAGCTGTGCAGAAGTGAGGAGTTTAGTTTAACTTCATTATCTAATATCTCTCTACAGCAATGAAGAGAGATATGCCATTCATTCTGTCTTGACAAGATGTTTAGGATGGAGAGGTTTTGGAGGGGAGCTCCCAGTCCAGTCCTGTTGCCCAGCTGTACTTCAAAGTGCTGTGGAATTTGCTGAGGAAAGAAATTTTATTCAGCGTATGTACATGGTGTAATCCAGTCTCCATATGCTGACATCTTGCTGTAGGTTTCTGTGGACATCTCTTTTTGAACAGTCCTATATATTCTTCTTCCTCCCTTGCATTTCATAGAATCATAGAATGGTTTGGGTTGGAAAGGAACTTAAAGACCAGCTAGTTCCAACCCCCCTGCCATGGGCAGGGACACCTTCCACTAGACCCGGTTGCTCAAAGCCTCATCCAGCCTGACCTTGAACACTTCCAGGGATGGGGCATCCACAGCTTCTCTGGGCAATCTGTTCCAGTGCCTCACCACCCTCTCAGGGAAGAACTTCTTTCTTTTATCTAATCTAAATCTATCTACCTTATCTGATTATTTTAAGTATCTTAAGATATGAGTGTTCTTATTAAAGCAATGATTTTTGTTATGTCTGAAAAAACAAGGCTTGCTTTCCTCTGAAATGATAACAATGGCATGTGATATTCAGTTCTGTAAATCTTAATCAGAGGTGTGTCTTCTGTGAGGTCTGACACATGAAAAATAATTACTTTCTCCAGCTACCATTTCTACTGTAATTCAATTTAAAAGAGATAAGATATCAGTGATGTAGCACGCTCAATTCAGAAATCATATGAAGAATATGACTGATGCTGGAAAATGTAATGATTCAACACTTGTTTGGTTATTAGAAACATTGATTTCTAAACAGCTAATTACTTTCCTGGGTAATTTATACTCAGAAACTCAAACGTAATTTTGAAAAATGTAAATTATTTCAACTTCACACAGTGGAATGAAAGTTGATATAGCTGAGGGACTTGTTAATGTCATAACATCACACAAACTAATGCACATGGGAAAACAAATTGTTACACATTTTCTTTGACTCTGAACTTGGATCCAAACTTCAGTCATACGTCAAGTCATCTTTTCCAATTAACAACACTGTTTGGAATGACTTTCCTTTTTTCATGTAATCATTTTTAATGAACCTTCTGATCAAATACACCTCATTATCTTTCATGAAGAACCGAGACAGTCAAGCTGATTACTTAAAACAGTTAAAACTGCTTTACATTCATTTGGTTTTGATGGGGTAAAAAAACATGTGAAGGAAAATAGAAATATTTACTTGGTTAAATTCTTAAAGACCATTAAAAGTAGGTTCAGGTCAGTTTATCTTTTGGACCATAGGTAGCGGAATATAAATAATCTTTGTCTTCTGTTTGTAACTTGTAAATAGTAATTTTTTAAGTTGGTGAACTTAAATATAATAAATGTGTGTTTTTTTCAGTATATTTTCCAGTCATATCCAAACAGGAAGCTATTTAGAAATGTATAGAGAAAATCAGAAGCCAAAGACAAAGAATATCACTATTTGATACAATAGTGTTATCATGTCTAAATTCTTCTACTATATCTCTCTTTCAGCCAAGACTTATTTTTGCTTCGTTTGATTATCTTGGCCTTGTAGCATCCAACTTGGGTATTTACTCTTTTTTCTATTTGGCGAGTGTCACCTGTAACTCCAGATTAAAATATACCACTGTAATTAGATTTTAAAGACATTTCTTCTAAAAGGGTGAAATGGCCAGTTCTTACAAGATAAACCAGCACATTGCTGTTATGATCAGTTTAACTTCTCCTGCAAGTTTTTGTTTTTTTAGAGGAATATTCTGCAAGTAGACCAATCCACTGAAATCAATGGGGCTACCCTAGGTGGAAGAGTAATTCAGGATAAGTAGGCACAGCATAATTTTAGCCCTGTGAAATGTGTGTTATAAATAGGATCTAATTTCTCCTCTGTTTTTTTTTTTTTTTTCTTCCCATTTTCCCCTTCTCTTTTGTAATTACCTCTGTTTAATTAGAAATAATATAAAATTGAGTCACGGCTTTCCTTTCACCATACAGGTCACTTAATACTATCCTCCCTCTTTCTGTGTCGGGGGAAGCTGAGTGGTATTTCCTGAATGACATTTCAATAGAAACCTACAAATACAGTTTAACAAAGAGATCAAGGAATACTGTGAGGACCAGGCAGATTCCTTTTTCTTTTTTGAAGGTGTGAATGGCCCCATTAATTACGCACCTACACAATCATACACACCATTTTTTCCTCCCAGTCTCTTCCCTCCATCCAGCACCACTGTACCATGGGGGCTGAAAGCCCGTTCAGGCATGAAGAAGGTATGCTGTTTATTCCCTGTGTAAACAAAGCGTGGGTCCCCGTCCTCTGCCAGCTCACTGTTGAGTGAGATAAGCAGACCTCCTATTGCTGAATTATGATCTTTCTTTCAGGCTTATGCCCCCAGGATCTATAGCAATCCCTCTAACAGCTTGAAAAATGGAAGCATTTTCAAAGCCAAGCTTGCTGGTACTGTGACTGACAGACTATGAAACCTTGTTGTTATTCACACTCTGAGAAAAGACCATTCGTTCGATTTCAGCTCGTCTTTTCATTCAATTGTTTCCCAAGCAGTTATTTAAGTGATGATAACAATTTTTTAATTGCAGGTTTAATTATAGGGAAAAGTCAATTATCTCATAGGTACAGCATTTTACATAACGAAGGAGCCAATTTAAAAACAACAACAACAGCAGCAACCAAATTATGGCTCTCTCAAATATTTAAGTTCTTGAAATTTCATCTTGTGATTTTTCCGAGTAATCTTTGTTTGTTATGGCTATTAGAAATGGTTTATTATATTTAAGATGTGCAGAAGTCTAACACAAAAGTAGCAGCAGATTCTCAGAAAAATATTTTAAATGCAATTACATGATTTCTTAATAAATTTACTGATCTCTACCGCTGGATCAAGTCTTCCATGGGTGTAAATCAAACCAGCTGTGGTGTGTGCTGTAAAGGCCCCTTTATATCAGAGCAGCGTTTGGTCGTTTTTGTCAGGATTATGCCTCAGGTTGGGTAAAACTTTCGAACAATAAGTGGGAGTCCTGAAATGTCTGTTCAAAAAAAAGTCACATTGACCCCTCACATTAAAAATACAGTGCTTGACTGGAAGTTTTGCCTAAATAAAGGTTGAATCCAAATTTTTGCAATATTGGACCATAAGTGTATTCAGTTACAGCTTTTGATGTTGGTCTCAGAGGGAAAATCCCAGTCATTTTTCAAAATTTTTTCCAGATCACTACTACAATAGCTGTCTGTTTTTCAATACAGTAAATATTTATAAGGAAAACTGCCTGTCCGAAATAATATAACAGCTGTCTGCTCCAACATCCCCCTAGTGATTCCCTCTATTACTGTACTGCTGTTCCAGTCAATCACTCCAGTTTCTTGAATCAGCAAAGTCTTCAAAGTCTCTCATTCACACAGCCAGATATGGAGAAACCTGTTGAGTTCACAGCAGATCCAATCCAAAGAGAAAAGGAAGAAAGAATTATCTCAGAAGATGTTTAATGCTAACAGAAAAATGCCTTTAAAGGCAATATCAGCGCCAGAGCTGTGTCAGGCAACGAGACACTGTTGGTGGGAACACAGGGACGGATTGAGCAAATGTGACCTGTGTCTTCCTAAACAGGAGTACGAGGGAGCCTTCTTGTGTGAAAACCACAAATGCAAATACAGTCTTGGCATGGCTTTGATGGCAGCAATCCCTGATATTATATTATGTGATGGGTCTACACTGATGACACTGGTCATAAAAAAATGCCTGTCCAGTGACCTCACTGTTAGGTACTGCTCCCTATGCAGGTTCAGCCTTGGGAGCAGTTAAAGTCATTGCAGTGCAGATGGAAGGCTGGGCATGCCACGGCATTGCTGCACATGCTCATGTAGGTTTTTCCAGGCTGAGCATAAAGCAGACAAATGATAGGATATAAAGTATGCTGTGAGACCACCGGTGCAAGGTAGTGCTGTGCCTTTGCACAGCTGCGCAATTAAAGGCTGTGCCTTTTAATTTGGAGTCTCCCCTCTCCTCAGGAGGGAAGATCTCAGTGCCCTTTCTTCACGCAGGCCCACGAAGGAAGGGCGTACTTTGGTACTTTTGAAGAGTGGGCAAGGTGGAGGATTCAGTTTTCTTAAATTAGAGTTCAGGTTCACATCTAGTATCAGTCTTTGAGTTTGTATGTGCTGAGTTTTACCTGAGGTGCTGGAGAAAGGATCCCACACATGGAGTATCTCCAGTGCTCCTGTTTTCTAAACATCTGTTTAGAAGACTGGGCACATTTCAAGGCTTATCACTTGGATTGGAGTACTCCACTGCCTATTTATGCATCTATTTAACACCAGGATTTCTTAATACCCCTTAAGCATCTTGTTATATGGGCTTCCTAGGCAACCCCAAAAATGGAAGCAAGAGGGAGTCTGAAAGGTCTGAGAATGCTCGATTATGAAGACTGAAAAAATAAAGTATTCTTTAGTTTTTGCATGGTTCTTTTTACAGGGCAAATGTGCACCTTCCAGCCATGCATTAAGCAACATGTTCAACAGCTGCTACTTGCGGTTGTTCTCTCTTTCTCAAGAGGCAATTTGTGTAGTCAGCCATATGGGCCAAGAACATACCTTGTGGCATGTTTTTTTTCAGTGAAAGCCATGAAGTTGGTCACTCTTGGCTTTTGATAAAAGAACATAAACCGCTGATTTTTTACCACGGCTTGCTTTCTATTGCCATTGTCGATGAAGATAATGTAGGGTTCTTAAGCTATACGATGTTCAGAGGAGTAAGGAAGGTGTAAGTATGCCACTGATGTATTGTATGAATCTAGTGTTGATTGTGAGACTTGAACAGAGGTTACAGTAGTCACAGACATTAGGGCAGCCACAGAAATGAGATTAGGAAGGTCACCTCTCCCATTGTTGTTTGGTTAGCATGTTTGATGGGGTTGCCATAGTTAGAATAGGCCAGAAGGATGACATTTTGCCCACTAGAGATTTCAGGGCAGAATGGATATCCTCTTCTGAAATTTTTTGGAATGAGTTTAGAGTTTCTAACAGTGTCTCTAGGTTATTTCAGTGAAGAAATGAATCTCCAGAAGGGCTAAAGGACTAGTAGGCCTATTTATACCATACCCTTTTGGACAAAATGACAAAAATGCCTTAAATTATAATATTGTTTCCTTTAGAGCATGTCTGAAACTCTCTGCAGCAACTTTTGACTGTCTTAATAGCTCTGCCAGGGCTGATGATAAAACATGGGAAATATAGACAAATAGAAAGAATATAATTCCAAATGTAAAAACTAAAATTATCTAGATGTGTTCTCTCAAAACCACTAGCATCTATATAATTATGTGTGTTTGATGCTCCACTATGTATATTTTCCCTGTGGAAATTTACATAAGAAATAGCCTCAAATTAATACTCTAATAAATTCTTGACCAAGAACTACATATCGTACACAGTATTGTCTTCCCTTGGAAGGATTTTTTTGATTAAAAAATCAAGTGTAAAGAATTTTACAAGGCTTTCAAAAGCTTCCCCTGATCCACTGAACTTAAAATAGATTAGTCCCAAGGGAAAGTCGACTTTCCAGACACTGCAATTACAGTGAATGATAGCAAGCCAGAGACATCAGTTTAATGGAAATCTACAGACCAATACAGCTAACTACATAATTCTCTTTTTCTTCCTCCCAACATCCCAGGGATTCTGTCACGTGCTGCTGATCTACTCAATACCAACATCTCTGCCCAGTCCAAAAGTCCAAAAAAAAAGAGTAATAATGTCTCACTTGACAGACAGACAACAGAACACTAAGAAGAGTTATTTTACTCTGTTTCTGGAGGTATTCACCCAGACATTAACAATACTTCTATGCAGAGCACTAAGGACTCAACATCATAAGTTTCACAGCGCAACTTGAGGAAGAGAATAATTATATGCAAAGCATGTATTCCTCTATATAGCCTTTTAAGCAGTGGGATTAGCACTTCTAAGCACAAGAAAGCTCCAAATATAAGCAATTTCAGGGGATAAACATAATGTTAAGAACTCCAAACCCCACCTATGCAATGACTAAGTCTTTGCTGCCACGCTATTTTATCCTATGCTCTTTTCAGTTGTCAGAAAAGAGGCATGGTTTGTGTCCTAAGTCTAAAGGAACTGCTACTTGGAAGACTTGTTAAAATAGGCCAGAAACCACTCAGAGTGTAGGAAGAAACAGTGCTGGTTCAGTGAGCCATAGCCTGTCCTTTCAGTGTCAGTATGTGGGAACTCATTACCATTATGTTTTTGTTGAGCTGCAACACAGTACTAATGAAAAATGACAAAAGGGGAGGTGAGGGTGGTGTTTTCTAGGGGAATTCCCCAAACAAAAGAGAAATTCTGAAAGGAAAAAACTACTGCCTCACTGCAAACACCTGAGGTTGGAGAAGCTGCTTAGGCCATTGTGGGTGGATGTAATGTGGAGAGATCCTTAGAGTGCTAAAATTATCCAGGTGTCAAAACTAGACTTTCAATCTTTAGATGACCACAGAATGGACACAGGGGGACCTTTGTCACCTGTTTCCAACTTCTGTGGTCTGGTATAGCTTGGCCAAAGTTAGAACATCTAATTCAGATTGCCAAAGTGTGTTGAGAAAGACACCACAGCTGTATTTGTCTTAACACAGGGTTTTAAAATGGGCATAGAAAATGGCTTCCCTGGACAGTTTCAAACACAGCTCACTTTTGGGCTCCCTGTGTAGTATTATTCCCATTTTATGTCATGATATTTTTCAGTTTCTTCATCTTGCTATAGGGAGGGTGCAGAATTTAGCACCATCTGAAGATTCTACAGTAGTGGCTGATGCATAACTTTCAAAAAACCACTGTTTTGATTCACTTCATTTGTTAGAGGAGTGTATCCTGAAAAGATCTGAAGCAACTGGAAATTTGTAAAATATTTATTTTACAGAAAGGTGATTCCAGGTAATATTTTTTTGCAGCTATATATCACAAGAAAAAATGTATAACCAAGAAATTGCCTATTGGAAAACTCTTGAACAAGCTTGGGGTCTGAAGTTACTGTTTCTGGAATATAAATTCTCACCTGTAGCAGCTGCTAGTACATAAATTTTGTTCTGTCAGTTGCTGCTCATAAACCCTCATCATGATTTAGCCTACTGCTCTCTTTCTTAAGCAGTAGCTGTTTCCTGTTGAATCCTTAAAATACCTTTTTAAAATTACAGAGATAAGCAATTTGCTGAGAAGTATTAGGAAGCCTCCATATTAATATGCAGTCCAGTGAATTTCTATCCACAAAACAACTAGGAAATAAAAAGCTTATTTGCTAACACACCAGTCTCTTGTTGACTTCTCCAGAGGCCCATGCCATTTCATGGCCATTTCATGCATACCTGAAACTACAATCATCAGCCAAATCTTGGTTCCTAGAGGTGCCCACCTTTCCTCACTCTATTTCTGGACTACCTCTTCTCAAAAAAAACCAACAAAAACCAAAGCCAAACAGGCACTAATCTGAACACAAACAGCAAAGACATGGAATCAGAAATAATGTTCCTGTGCTTGATTTTCAGGACTTGTGATACTACTAAGTTGCTGAGTTCTATATGACTGAATGCCTGAGTGTATTGCCTTGCTCTTTATGATTTTGAGTGAGACATTTGTAGTCAGGAAGAAATGTAATTACAATGAATCCTCTGCGGCCCTAAAAATCAAGTTGGGGTGATTTGGCTGCGCAGAGTGAACGCTGGGGTTATGGAGCTAATAGGGGCATGTGTTACAGACCCTGTGATACATCCCTAAATCCACCAGTGAGTTTAGATATTTCAGAAGCTGAGCTATTTCACCAGTGTTTAAATTTAGATGTTTAAGTTGAAGGTAAATGAGGCTGATGTTTGAACTGCAACTGAATGATCCATTTTCTCTTTCTTAAAATATTTTTTAAATACAAACTTTAAATTATCCATTATCACTTTGAGTTTCTTGAAGTATACATTTAATGAAAAGATTTGTAATGCTACATAACAATCTGTTGCATAGCTTGTATCTAACACATTTTCTTTTTCCTCAGAGCCACTGAATATCTTTTCTAAATCTTCCCAACCTATTTTCTTCAACTTATATCTTATCAATCTTTGATCTGTAACCGTTTTTTACACCTCTGTTGCTTAATCAGAATCTGTCTGGATGAGGCAGCAGCATTGCTTCAAAGGTTTTTGTATTGAATTAATGCAATTACATGCCTGATGCATTAGAAATCTCACCTCTGGTCTTCATATTTGCAACTCCTTTTGAGTCTTTTGTAGCCTTTTTTCCCACCATCCTAGAGGCAGGATTTCCTGCCTCCACAGGTTTATCTGTTAATGTTACTGAACAGTGGTATGTAGAGAGATGTTTGCAACAGAAAGAAGGAGGAGAAAGAATAAATAGCATTCTAGCAAATAAAATAAGTGTTGCTTCATTTTCTTAACTAAACGGGGTCAGTATAGGTATAATTGAAATGGGTTATGTATTCAAGAAATAACTTTTACTGCTCCAATACCACACTCTCGAGGTTAGAAATCCAAGCGCTTAGTTATACATGTAAATTGCATAAAGTTATTGTTCCTTGCAATAATGAAACACTGAGCCCCTTGCATTTCAAAGGGAAAAGGCTCCAAGGGATTTGAAAGTAACTCAGAGCAAAATATTTACAAGAATAAAATTTAATATAAAGCTACAAAGAAATAATTTTTTTTGCAAGCAAAGTGGATTCTGGTAAGGGACAGGTACAGTATTTTTTTCAGTATTCCTGACTTCCTGTGGGGTACCACTTTTCAGCATATCCTCAGCAGGGTTGGATCAATACAACTTTAATGACACCAGTGGAATAGCAATAACAATTTATGTTATCTGAGGATCTGCCCCTTCATATTTAATGACTAACCTATTCAATTTTGTCCTCAATTTGTAATGGTTACTATTCCCAAAGAGAATTTCACCATTCTGCTAAGATCCATGTTTGCTTTAATCTGTTTCAGCATATCCTCAGCAGGGTTGGATCAATACAACTTTAATGACACCAGTGGAATAGCAATAACAATTTATGTTATCTGAGGATCTGCCCCTTCATATTTAATGACTAACCTATTCAATTTTGTCCTCAATTTGTAATGGTTACTATTCCCAAAGAGAATTTCACCATTCTGCTAAGATCCATGTTTGCTTTAATCTGTTTTAAACCAAAATACATGAAACACTGACAGACATTTCTATAGAAAAATACATTTCAGCCCTATCACTCATAGATCAGTACTGACAAATAGATTGGGAAGGTCTAATCAGAAATTCAGCAGCGATGCAAACCAGATGCCCAATGACACAGGGACTCTATCAGTGGGGGTTTACCTGATGTCGTGTTGTAAAGCTGATTGTCTGCTGATTCCTAAATTTCATCAGAACTACATACTTTTTCCCAGAAAATTTTTTATTGCAAATTTAATTCTGAATATCCAGGTAAAATTCAGGTTAAAATTATTATTATTGTTATGATATTTGCTTATGTTTTAATTTTAATGAAAAATGACTTTTCAGTTCATGACATCAGTAATAAACATAACTCTGCGTTGGCTTTGTTCTGTGGACTTTGGTAAGGAAGACCTTTCCATATTTTCAAGGGGATTTAATTAGGGACATTTCTGAGAGATTCAATGAGTAGTTGTTAAATATATGATATTTACAATTGGAGGTTTTTAATTAGAAGCTGTTCCTTTTCTGGTTCCAGCTGTTTGGCCTGAGATGTGAGAAGACGGATTTAAGAAACCATGGAAATGTGTGAGGAGGCTGAGAAGACATATGGCAGTGGGATCAGCCTATTGAGAGGATGTAAACTGAGCATGAGGGAACTGAGATCAGCAGGGGATGTAGGAATAGAAGAGGTCAAAGGCAAAGAGGAGACATCAACAAAGTCAGAAAGACAGAAGGTGGTGGGTGCATGCAGTGGCTAGAGAGATAGGGAACTGAGGTAACAGGAAGCAAAAAGAAATGGAAAAATGTTAATTTCCCCAATGTAATCTGGCCATATCCCACATAGACTTAACTCCCACACTCAGAAATGTCCTTTTGCATGGCTACCATCTGCAGCATGTGAGCTCTGGTTGGGTCAGGCTTGTATAAAGTATGCTGGGCTTTAACCTTTCCCCAGCAGACATTATGATTAGCCCAATTTAAACTGGTGTTCTTTAAAACAAATCATAAGCAGAAACTGCTGCCAATAGGGAGTTAATGTTGAAAGTATGCTTCAGTGGAGTCCAGCCAACAAAGTACCTTTTTCCACACAAAAATTCATCACCTTTTGAAAACCCTAATGTTAGAGAATCTAGTAATGAATGGTTCGAGAGATGCAGCCAGTTCACAACTGAAATTTAATTCTTCCTTACTCTTTGCTACCCTACTCATCATATACCCACCCATCCCAGTTAAAATGGTCCCAGAGTAAAGCTTGCAAAAAATGTATGTAAAGGTCAGAATAGCAAATTGCTATAAAAGGTCCACTGTGGGAATCAAGTATGACAGGTGATCAGTGTTAAGGAAACAAAGAATGTACTGTAAAGGCATTGCTGTGTCTCCCTGCCCCAAATGGCCTTGAAATGCTCTAGCTCAATAAGAAAATCTAATAATGTTCTGCCTTATTAATAAGCACACCATTTTTATATTGCAATAGATTTCATTAGGACACTAGATTTGGCTTTCTCAGTGCTAGTACAGGCGGCATATCAAATTGCTCCATATTCTTTGTCCATCCTGGAATGAAAAAGCAATGTTCAGCCTATTATAATAAGGGTGGGGGAAAGGCAGAGTAGGATGAAATTATCTTCTTTCATGTTACACATATAGGTAAAGGGAACTGTTCTAAACCTCTTGTCTTCTTAGGAAGGATCTTCCAGATCTCCTGAGACTGAACGTGTTTTATGCTGTTCTTCTTTGGACAGAAATCAGCCAAATCAGAGCAAACCACCTTTTTTTTTTTTTTCTTTAAAGTGAAAAGCAAATGCCTCTGGCCAACAGTAATTACATTTGCAGCTCCAAAGTTGCCTCTGGCTCTGTCATGCATCTAACTAAATATCCTTTTTCTCAGTGAATCACAGAGTTTCTTTGTTTTCAGCTAGTTACAAATGTCTTGTGCAATGCCTGTCCTGAAAAGCTATGAAAAATACTTCATACATTGTGAATAAGGATGGCAAATTTAACGCTCATACAGCCAGGTGCAGACTGCCCACTTTATGCACCTCATTTAGGAAATGCAATCCATTTTTCTATTAATTGTTGCCAGGTGACTCTCTGTTTAGTCTGTACAGTCAATGGAGAGAAGGAGACACCTCATTTATACATCTTGACTTGCTCTTAATAGTGGACTCTACCCAATACAGCTGGTTTTGGAGGTCATACGTAGATTTTGGATTCATTTCTTGGAGTAATGAATCAAAAATTACAGCAAGCCCTTCCTATTTGGGTCCCAGTTCTAACTTTGAATACTCAAGGATGCAGGATCCTGTGGTGATCATGGCAGAAGTCACCTGAGAGTTTGTTGTATCCTGCTGTGAAAGAGGTCTTTCCTGAACACAGAAAGGACCACACAACAGCTATTTGGCCTCAAGAAAAATCAGGTGAAGTCCTTCTGCTTGAACAGTCATTGGGGCAATACACAAATGAGTGATAGCTGACCCAATTTTGATCTCATGAACCTCTAAGTCCCAAAAAGGAGAGGCAGAAATGATTCCAAACCTCTGGAAGTAGAAAGTTTTCTGGAATGCACTGCTCACCCATGTTCCTGTGGCTGTCCCTTCTGAACAAAGCAAAGGAGAACAATCTCTTAGCACCGAACACCATCAGAAAACTGCTTAAAAAAAAAAAAAATTCTCTAACCATTAATATCTGGAAAACTCTGAGGGTCTGAAACTTCTCAAAATTTTCAGTCTTTTAGGTAGACAAAATGATTTACTAAACAGTATCCACACAGTATCACCCAGTAGCATGTCATTGTCTTTTATGTGAAGAGTGATTTACAGTAATTACATACAGTTGTCAGGAGTAAGAAAATTGAAGACTGTTGAAATAAATTTAACCCATTTTCTTATTTGATAAAGAAGTCACCTCAGTTCAATAGGATTCACTCTTCAGCACAAACATACAGTTTCCATTTTGTATAAGAAAGATATTTAATGTTTTAGCATGCAAGTTCTTAGAATTCATGATAGAGAATTTGTCAACTGCTTGATATAAATGACAGATGTTTATATGTAATAGAGCAGTGGAACAAATTTTGTTAAGAAGGGTATGAACCAGATGTTCACAATATTGGTATTTTGAGAGGAAAATGTCTTTTTGCATTGTCTATGACTCATGAACCAAAAGAAAATGTGTTTATTACAGGAACTCACACTTGAGACCTTATCCTTTCAGCAGCAACATAAAAATGATGAAGTATCGGGCATAAGAAAGTATCTAAACAGCACTTACATTTTACAAATACTTGTGGGACCATGGTATGAAATCTTTCACACTTCCTTTATCTGCATTATTTCAGATTTAAATCTAAGCACAAAGAGGTTAAAAGCATTACTGCCTGTAACATCTGCTCAATTATTTAATCAGTCATAAGGAAATCTGAAGGATTTTGAAGAGAAAAAAATACTTTGTTTTTTCTTCAACTTTATTATTGTGTACAGAGCAATCAAAGCATTTTAAATTGCCTGTGTTCCTCTAAGTGATACCTGTTTACTATGCTGAGAAAGGGTTAAGACTTCTTTTTCCTTAGTCCTTGTGGTACTTCTGGCAAAGTTTTCCTCCTCTGTTAACCGAAATGTGAATGGTAATCCAGAAGCTGCAGATTTTACCCCAATTAACACTCAGAGTAGCCTGAAAAACAACGACCAAAACCACTTTAATTCCAACTTGCAGAATGTAGGATTTAATCCCCTGTTTTAGAGATTGAATTGAGGCCATAGAATAGGGAGAGGGTCTCTTGTTAAAATAGATTAATTCTTTGAAAGTATGCGAGAGGTGGATGGAATAGACGAGAGTCTCCTTTGATAAACATTCAGCATTCAGTTCCTCATTAGTCTGCTAGGGTTATGCATTTTGAGAGTCAAATGAATGTTTTTGGGCTAGGGAGACTTATTAACAGATGTACATGACAACCTTGAGACTGAACGTATTTTTCCAAGACCAGTAGTGTATCTAAAAATGTTCAGAAAATTGATGGTATTTTGTGATCTTTTCACATTATTCTTCATGTCTTCTCTACCCCCATTATATACTCTCTTGTTTATGGTCACATTCCACACCAAAAATAAGATTTTAAGACCTCTGAGATCAGTTTTTGGGTCAAAAATAGTGATATGAAAACTGAGTTTGTCTTCCAACACAATTGACATAAACGGAAAACATTTGTGTGTGCACTTAGAACAGCTTTCACAGATGCTTAAAGGACTCTTAATCCCAAAAGAGTGGCAAGACAAACTCATATATTTGATTCTTGTGTCCAAGGTTTAATATGATAGATTAAAAAAAAAAAAAAAGCCAAGCAAGGAATGTTGTCTTAATTGCAACATTATATTTTTTACATAATTAAATACATCCTCCTAGGATATATGATTATTTTAGTAATTTGATGCTACCTTGTAACACTTAAGGAAAATCAGTGACGTAAATGCCAAGACAGAGTGCAGGCCCCTTACAATGTCCATTTCAATCTGTAGGAAACAAAAGCGAACTATCAGTGATGGTGATAGTCCGTGTGATGAAAAACAATAAAAGAACAAGTTATAGTTCAACACTGTTCATTCAAATATTTAAGGTCCTTATGAAGGGATAAGAAATGGGAAGAACATCTGATTTTCTTAGATCACTTCACTGCTTGAGGTATTGGCACTGCACTTCACTGGAGTGCAAAAATGCCAGCAAAGCTATAAGTCAGGTATTTGTAGTTTATTTTATTAGTACTAGGCTGAACCACAAAATAGATAAAACAGTTTTATGGCTTACATCTGGTTGAATAATAAAACATATGGCTCTGGAGTAAAGCATGTGCAGCTGTAATTTACTGTAAATATCCAACTCAAGATAGCTATGGAGATAAAAAACTTACGGCATGCACTCAGGGTTTATCCCACTATCCATCACTACTTGAATATTTATGATACTCCGACATTTGTGGCTTATATGTTAATTAACCACTTTTTAGGAGTTTTCTTTAGGGCATTCTCTTCTATGTACAACAGATATAAGTTCACAAGGAGCGGATAATACTGGACTCGTTTTTTTTCTCTTAATATATCTTCAAGCAAGTTCTTCATTACACAGTGGTTAGAATAATGGAGCCACTATTGAAACTGTAGGGCATATTCCAACATAGACTAAAATGTGACAACTTTTTCTTAATCATATTTTTTGTGAACATGGGTAAGGGGCTTCTCCTCTTTTTTTTTCTTTTTTTTTTTAAATTCTTTTTGGTAGTTCTAACAATAACAGGAGATTAAATAAATCAGGCTTTGTTTCATTAGGGGCATACAACTACAAGTGATATTCCAAATTTTTTTTTGTATATTTTGCATTCACAAGTCAAGAATGCTGAAGAAAAGCTTTTCTGGCCCTTTTATATAATATTCTGGCATTGGACTGATATATAGGATTTTTTTGTCAAACCCAAATGTAGAAGTTTGGATTGATTTTTCTCTAAACATTTGATTGATTAGGTGGAGTGTGCCTGAATTATTCCATCAGCTTGAGTTCTAGCCAGACTGCAAGATCAAAACTTAGTTCTAGTTTGACATCTTAGATACAGAATTTATTTCTGTGACTTTGGGCAGGGACCTATGTAATAACCAAAATTAGAGAGGACTTTATTCCTGGTTCCATTCTGGGTGTGGCTGAAAAGGATGAAACCCCAGGGATACTTCAACCTCTACGTAAGGACTGCAGTAAAATGTGGCACTCTATGTTGAGATTTGCATTGACATTGATCAGCTTTGATGCTAAAAGCTAGCCTGAACGCCTGTTCATGCCGAACCTAGAAGATAACTTTATTACTCCATGTATTGTCAGATATGGTTTGTGTTTCTTACCGCCTTACATTCCAGACCCTGAGATAGTGGCCCTCTAGTCTGTTGCATTGACTTCTAATACATATTACTTATTTCACTCTGAGAATGTGAAAATAACCTTGCAAGCTCTGCTCTGACTGCTGAACACGTTCGTTTTCTAACTGTGTTTTGGAAAATATATCTGTTAGAAAAGGTACTGTGGCCTTAAACTCCCCCACAGGCCTTCAAAGCAAAAGCCAGGTGGTTCATGGCAGATGGTATTCCCTGAAAGACAGTGGAGAGAACAAACCATTTACCTTCTTCCCAGAAAGATAGGAAAAGATAGGATCAGTGAACTCTCTGCTGCACTTTTCTCAGTTCTCTATCCCCTCCCCAGGGCCTCCATCAGACCTTTGCTGTGTGCTTAAGTCACCTTTCAGATCATTCATTGAAGGATCCCCTTGAAGGATTTCTCCTAATGGAGAATATCTCCTGCAGGCATGTGTCATACCTGAGAACAAAGGAACGCCATACACATGCATAAACGGACCTCTTCTTCTGCTCTTTCCTCTAAAGGATGTTTTCCCCCCTCATTTTCCATACCCTTGCATGAGAGAGGCCATGGCATTGAGTCAGGACTTGAGCTCAACAGTTTCTACATTTCCAGATGCAGTATTGAGTGGTGAGACCTTCTGAAAGCTTCCTCAGTGTAAAATATTATCAATTGGGAATACAGTTCTGCCTATGGAAACTGAGCTTGCTGATTCATTAGAGAAATGTGAGTGTCAGAAGGCACGTCAGTGAATGAAGTAGTGAAACTAATTGCAAGAGAAAGCTGGAACAACTGAAAGATGAAACCCTGTATTTATCCAAACAGGATTCCCTTAGTCACAATGAATCAGAAGTGCAAATGTCACTTCTTAAAAAAAGGTCCAGGGGTATGTGATTGCTCCTGCAGAGAAGAAGAACAGAAATCACAAGTCTCTATGAGACCTGGAGACATTTGGTCTACCATTGCAACTCACTTTTCCTTTTCCTGCTCCACTTAATGTTTGGCCCATGAATCCAAGTAAAACCAGCGTGGCTTTGACCCATACCTGAGGATAATTCATTATATAGTGCTGTCTTTATGGAGCTGTCTTTGAAAAGCTACTGCAGTACTGATCCTTTATGTCAGGCAAAAGGTAGTAAGAAAAGGACTCAACCAAAGGCTAGTTGCCTGTCTGTTTTGAAGGAAATTTGACAATATTGTCTATGAAGTTTAACCAATTAATGTCCTATCTATTTCATGTAGCAGTTTTCTGTTACTCTAAGGGGTTAGGAACACCCTGCACTTCAGATGGACTGTGATCTAGCTGAGGATATGCTTATGTTTGGTTCCAGTGAGCTGTGAGAAGCTGTGTAAGAAATGCTTTGCTTAGCTTTAGGTTCTCCTATGGTTATATTGCTTGGGATTAGCAATGGGGCTGATGTTGTTATGGAGGAAAATTTTGTTGCTGAGTGTCTAAGTCCTGATGCAACTATTTTTCTCTTTCAAAAGCGATTGTTATTAATTCGGTGAGATGTCTGGCCAGAGGAGTGATGGGCGCATTTCAGGACATCGCTATTTTTTTCAGCAGCTGGGGGGAGCAAGAGAGCTGGATTCTTAGGCTGGCCCCATATTAGAATTCTCACCCCAATCATTTGCTATAAAGGAAAATAAGGAAATCAAGAGGATGAAAATTAATCAAACAAAGAAGAAAGACTTAAAAAAAATCACTGAGAGAGGCTTATCTTAAAGCAATTTCACAAGAAAATAAGATCAAAACCAAGGCAAATTGCACACAACCTAAGAACCCAGAAAAGCAACAATTACACGACAAGAGACTACACAAAAGACTATGCCCTATCATTAACTCTTCTTACTCAGCTACATACTCAGTCACTAATTATGATGGAGTTGCAGACAGAAACCAGATTGATCAATGCAGAATCTCTTGGAAGATAAAGGAAAAAATAAAAGCAAACCCAAACCAAAATAATAATAATAAACCCCTTATCAATAATATTTCTGCCATGCTACAGAAACGAATGAAATGCAAATTTAACAAATTAACCATGTGATTAACACACAGTGGGATTACTTCAGGCATTTTGCTTTGCTTCTTTCTAGGATGTAATCCTACTGAGAGTTATTGCTGCCTCAACATTTCCACAGTTGTATCATAAAAAGGATTCAATGACATTATAGAATCTGCAGCCCACTGCTTTCAAAGCTGTAGTTTGAAACGCATCTTCGTTTTAAACATTAAGGCACTTTTAATACTATTTGTTATATACCTTAAAGAACAAGGAAAAAATAGGCAGTCTTCTGGATCTGATTGTGGGCTTGAATTTGACATCACTTTCACTCCGTTCCTTTTCAAAGCTGTCTTTGAGTCAGTGTTTGGCTCAACCTCCTTAGAATGACAAAAGCCTCTCATCAGTATTGATGGGACTGTAGGTTGTGATGCTAAAGCTTAAATGATGCAAATATATATAATCAAAGTGTATACGAATCCAGAATTAAAATAAAAATTCACTCCTTGATGCATGTAAGTGTGCCCAGCATTAAATAATCCAACTCTTGTTTTCTTTAATTTGTGGAAGGAAGGGAAGTCTTCAGTCTCAGATTTTAGGAAACAGAAGTCCATCTCCCTCCTCTGTGAGCTTGAACATTTAAAAAGGGTTGAACAGCAATCTGTATTTAAATCGATGTCAATAATGCCATTTAATCACATACGGATTTAATAATTGAAAGCAGTATTTGAAAATAATTTTCAACTAAACAAATGAAAAATGGGTTTTAGTAATAATAGACTTTTTTTTCTTTTCTATTTCAGTTAGATGTAGGTTTGTGCCCTAGAACTTTTTGCATTCAGATGTAAGTAAAATGAAGTGTTTATTCAAGCCAGTGGGGGATGATGGCTCAGATATTTTTGTGGCTGGTGTCAGGATTGAGAAACATCTTTAGTGCCACTTCACAGGAGACTTCATTTCTTTTTTCAGACTCTCCCTCCATAACGTCGAATTATTAGGTTTTATGTGAGTGAAGCGATTTTCACTCTGAATGCATATTAAAGAGAACACATGTTTTCATTTTATGGACCTGTAACACTGAATCTTTACTAAAAGAAAATAAAATACTTATGAAATGTTGTTACAGAGAGTGCACAGAAAAAGCAGTTTGTGTCTTATTGCCAATTCCTTTGAGCAGTTATATTCCTACTCCCATGAAAGTATCAATACACATGAATTTTCACTCAGTGGAGTTGCATTGGTTGTGACACTGATAATCAGTACATAAACTTAATATAGATGGAAAGAGGAGAAAAGCCCACACTCTCAGCCATGGTGAGTATTTCAGAATATGATGGCTATAGAGAGGTTTCTTCTGCCCGAAGCTGAGAAAGGCTGCTGCTAGCATAGGTGTAATGCATCACAAAGCTGTGGCTTCCATGCACTGTGCTACCTGACCATTTTGGCTTCTTCTGTACTAGCAAATTAAACATGTCTGGGACTATTCTCTGGCCAGCTGACAGAGAACAACTAATGCCAATGCTATTAAACTCTCTTTCTCTCCTGTTAGGAATGGTCCCTGGCCAGTCCTAACTCCTGAGCCATGCCCAAGAGTTGCTTGGGAGGGTACTAATTGGCATAGGCCAAAAACATGTCACAGACTGTTGTGACACAGGTACTCACTTAACAACATTTACAGTTGATTTTCAGTGCCTAGGTATGTCTCTTGGGAGAATTGAATTTATTAGTGGGAACACAGCCTAAACACTGAACACAAGAAAAGAACTGGCTGGTG
Organism: Eurypyga helias; assembly: GCF_000690775.1. Lineage (NCBI taxonomy): Eukaryota > Metazoa > Chordata > Aves > Eurypygiformes > Eurypygidae > Eurypyga > Eurypyga helias. Next base: position 90,679 of record NW_010226046.1, read on the forward strand.
CTTTGATGTTCAACCTTGAGTTTATTAGGTGAAAATCTCTTATGTTTATTTCTTATTACAAAATGAACAAAAGCATTTCTGTACTTCACAGGGTATCAGAAGAATAAACATAGTAAAGACTAGGCACGGTATGATAGTGAGACCTGTGATTTCTGTAATTAGAAAGAATAACTACAACCCTTCCTGTCCCACACCATTTGTTCCATTCCAGGAGTTGCAGGGAATAAAGCAGAGTAAAGTAGGATAACAGGCTGCCAACTCAGAGTATTCCTTTGCCATCTGGGGAAACATGACAATTTTTCAGCTCTGTTTTCTCTACCAGATTGTGGTTACTGTTTTGGATCAGAATGCATAATATAGAAAAACATTCCCTGCCTTTCCCCTGTACTGAAAAGCCAACATTTTATTAGTCCTAGAATTCTTTTAATATCATTTGTAAAGGAAAATTCTCCTGTTTTTAATAATCAGCCAGCCTAAATTCCAGCCTGGAATGTGCTCTCATAGCCAAGGCACAAGTATAAAACCACTGAAAAGGAGGGAAGAGATTTACAATGGAAATTCTGACAATCACTTTGCAATAATAGGGCTTGGAGACACCTGCTTTAATCAAGATGGTGTGAATATTTAAAGTGGTCTATTTCTTGATTTTCAGTTCAGTTGATGAAATCATAATTTCCAGTGAAATAATTTTTTTCTTAAGGATGCAGGGGAAAGAGAGAAAGTGAAAGAACCTAATTTTCTATTCACTTCGTAGAAATGAATTACATTTTCTTTAACCCTCTTGGTTCCAGGTCTGGGAGATGGAGCTGGAGGAATTACTTTTGGTTATGAGTGGTTCTTTTAAGTGATAATGCAGTGCAGAAATATGTCTGATTTGGGAGGACAGTAACTCAGGTAGTATAAGCATGGCATGGTTTCTCTCTGATGTGGGATTTACTGAACTTTCTTTGGATTTGGTACCCAATGGTGCACTGTAAATAACACAGAGTAATTTGAGGTTCTGAAGAAAGTAGTTAGAACTTCAGTTCCATCAGTAGTGGAGTGGTTCTACTTATTTTCAGGTGCTGCATGCTGATTCTTGCCATGCTGAATGAAGATATGTTACTAAGGGCAACATAACCATAAGAATTCATATGGACAGGTATACCTTTTCAAATACTGAGTTATATCTTCATGCAGGATAGATTAGGAAGCTCTGCTGTGTCATTTAGTTCAGCCAAGGATTGGCCTCAGCACTGACAAATAGTTGACTTAGTGATCTACTGCAGAGAGAAATGTGACTGACAAATGTGAAGACTGCATGTGTTAAGAAGTACATCTCATGCTGTGTGAAGAAAATAGGGAAAAATGGATGACTGGGATAAAAGACAATGAAGTAAAAATAAGACTCTACAGAGAGGTAAAGTTATCTAACGTACTAACACCCTCAATAGGACAGGATACATACAATAATAATAATACCAAAAGATTAAAATGCAAATTGTATAGAGCAAAGGGAATGCTACTTCAGCTGTCTTGGTAGCTTAAACTTTAAATTTTTTTTTCAGTACTACTCTGTTTCAGTGCTGTGCAGCATTCTTTATTTCTCTGGTCTCTTGGTGAGTTAGCATAAATATGGTAAGACCCACCAGTGTCCAACTTTAAAATTTATCTGAGCTTTAATATAAATTATAATGTTGTTATATTTAGCCAAGTGGCTTTTTAGCTGATTTTTTCCCAGTTCATTCCCAGTTGCTTCACTGGCTGGTATCTATAATTTAGATAATAATGTACAGTTCCAAGAAGTAACATGCAATCTCTACTGGATGGAAAAGTAATTACTTTTTGACTATGGCCTAATTGTACTTTTCAGTTCTGCCCAGCTTTATTTGATCTGATTTGACCTTCTTATTCTGTGACCATAGAAACAACTTGAAACACATGAGGCACAGCAGTTAAGGATGTCTTTCTCTAATTCCCACTCTGCTTTCTTGGTATTATTTCACTAGATTTTTCTCCTGCTCAGGTCTTCAAATTTCTTGCCAGAGCATGAAGTTATCTTTCTTGTTGTGGCTTTCATCTTTCTTCATGCTTTTCCTTACTTGGTGGCTGTTGACTCTTTAATTGGTGCAAACACAATTCTTCCAAACAACCATGGTCAATGACCGTTAACTCTCCTTCAGTGCTTCCAACTGTCATACTGAACGTTCTTTGCTGCTTTGATATCTGCAAATAATACTTGTTATCCAGGTAAACTATAATGACTTGTCTGTCCTGGACTTGGCTCAGCTTCATGGTTTAGTTAAGAACTTGGATATAAAAGGAAATTTGATAGTGACATAAGATGAGAAATGTGCAAACTCTTTGGATGACAGAGAGTTCAAGATGGTCATGAAATTTGCAAAATAAAGCAAATAGAGATAACTATAAAGTGCTATGCTTAGAAAAAAACCCAACCCAACCCACC
>NW_010226047.1:0-14618 GCF_000690775.1 Eurypyga helias
CCTGGCTGAACCCAGCACAGTAGGGTTGACGGAACCAAAAACTTCAAGGGCTTGAACATCATGGAAACATGGAATTATGTTAAGTCAAAAGTGCAAACGCTATTTGAAGCTTGCATTGCATGCAAGAGGAAAAAAATCTTAGCAGGAAAGGGCTACAGACCTCTCTGAAGGAAGAAACACCTCACATAAGATATTAAGAGTAAATAACAAACCTAAAAGGAACAGTAAAAGGGATTGATCAGCAAGAAGAGCTATGTCTCAGAAGTCAAAAAGCTAAAAAATAAAGTGAGAATGGACAAAAGCTTAGTTGAGCTGAAAGTTGGAAAGAAAATTAAAACAAGTAATAAAAGTTCTTCAACAGCATAAATAAAAATGAGTAAGAAAAATAAGATAGCTAGACAAAAAATTTGAGAAGGGAGTTAATCTAAACATGGCAGCAGCATCAAATAGTCTACCTTATTTTTCAGGGAAAAAAAAAAAACCCGAAACATGTTAATATGACAGTCAGTATGAAAGAAAGTAATGTGAATTACCGTATCCAAGGCAGAACCAAAACCTGAAATGTTTACACTTGCCAGATGAGGTATTCCATAAGCTCTGAACCCCAAATATGAAAAGTATGTTTAGATAAAACCGGAAAATGAGTGACAAGTAATTTCAGCTGACTTCATTTTGGTAAATACTTGTAAAAAGAATTTTGTTACCCACAGTGCAGAAAGATAGTTAGCAAGAAAATGAATGGTAAGCAACTGTGAAACAGATGAAATAATAACTTGTGAATCACAAAAAGTTAGATGTGCATGGAGTCACTGGAAAAATACAATTTAATATAAAAGCAGTGTCTTTCCACAGTCCAACATTCTTATATGTTGATAGAATTATACCTCGTAGTTCACAGTTTCATAATTTGAATACATTTTGTAGATCTACCTTAAGATCTGTAGATTTACACAAAGAAAGAGGTTGTTTTTAAAAATACTTAACTATGGTAAGCAGTTTTTTCAGTCTTTTATAGTTTATGAGTTCATTATAGAGCAAAGTTGATTTTTAGCTATTGCCATATATTTAAATTCTATGAAGAAATATGGTACAGTGCATGAAGTTCTTCACATAAGCAAGGTAATATGTTTGGTCTTGGATTCTGAGAGCTGGCCTTTGTCTTATTCACATTTAAGAAACGTTATGAAACAACTCTGGGGTGTGATATTGGTGTATAGGCTGATAATATCTCCTGTTCCCAAGGTGCCGGCGTATAGTTAGGTGTTGTGTAAATAGAAAATATACCTACCTGAGAAAAAAACGTGGGGTTTTTTTTAGGGAGGGAGTTGGGTTTTTTTTATAAATCCCGAAGGGTTAGAATATCATGACCATTTGGAACAACACTTGCTGAGTTTCTCCGTTTTGTGGCTCATGGGAAAAATTTGAAAAGGACTTGTGATATTTTTTCCAGAATCTTTCAGAGAAGAAATTTAGTTTTATATTTGAGTTCCAAGATGAAGAAGAGTTTAAGACTTCCATAAGTTCCTTGAGGTGAATCATGTCAGAGAACTCTGTTAGACTCCTTTATGTAGTCTCTGCTGCTCAGGCTTACTATAGTCTTTCTTTCCCTTTTTGCTTTAATCACTAGTCGGTTGCACTCTCCTAAGGAAATAAAGACTGTGACTGTTGTTGGTTTGTGGTTGGGGGTTTTTTTGGTGTTTGGTTTGGTTCTTTTTCCTGACTGTATTACTGTTGATGGTTTGTTTTTTTTTTTAAGTAATCATTATCAGTATTTGAAGCAGTGTCTATACTCACACTTCATTCACTGTGAAATATCCAACTTGATTTTCACTGTTGTTATTGCTTTTTTATGTTTTCATGGAAAGCAGCTGCAAAAATTTAGCATGTATTATGAAGGAAAAACTATTTAAAGATATGAAAGTAAACACCCATCTGTGACAAATCAACAGGAAGAAAAGAGAAAATTATGTAAAAAGAGAGTCTAAACTCTTACAGGTCCCAGTTGGAGAGGACACTCAGTTCATGGAGGTCTACATGTAACATTTGCTAGCAGCATCTTGCACTGGCTGCTAAGGCCATTGTGCTGCAGTTCCCAGCTGAAGTGTTGCACCCCCTACCAAGCTAGCAAGAAACAAGTCAGACTGCATCAAACCAGAAGTATGCACACTACTGAGCAGGAGCTACAGCAGGCAACCAACCAGAACTAGGCAGTATCTCTGTGCAGTCCCTTATCCCTGTATGCTACCTTCAGCAGCTCCTCTTCCTCACCATTCCTCTTTTCCCACGAGTGATAAAGAAATAAATCCTATCATACGATTTTGCTCATTATAGCAGGAATATGTTTTTCCCAAAAGTGTCTGTATCCAGTAAATCCTGATTGATAGAATAGACTCCACAGATAATAGGCAGATGAATAAAATCTACAAAAGCCCTGAATGTGGTTTTCATCTTCCTCTTGGAGACTGATCCAGTGAGAATTCAATGTCACAGCCCCAGATGAAAAATATTTATCACAAAATTCACGTATGCATAAGGCTGGGGTGCATGGGAAAAGCAGGAAAAGTTAGCTTCTTGATAGTATTGATCAAACTGATAATATTAGACTTAGTTTTGGGTTATTAGTTTCGTTTGCCTTTACCGTGTTTAATGAAAACATCCTTTTCAGCATGAGGTGTTATTTTTCAACAGTCTTAATAAAAAGCAAATTTTGTAAGGTTCTGTATGCTATTGAAGTTTATGTCAGCTACTTGTTTCTTCATCACTTATCACTGCACCTTTGTGTGATGTTGTCTTTAAATTGAAAATATTGCACTTCACACTGCTTCTCTGTTATTTAGAAAATCCTTACAAGGGGATTTTACTCTGACCCATGAACGCATCATAATGGCAGCTGCATCTGGGACTGTGCTGTTAGCTTGAACAGCAAAATTAAGGATGATGTCCAGACTTGATGTGTTACCTGGATAACAGATGAGTCTGTTTTGAGGCTCGATATCTTTGAATCTTGAGTCTATACATCGTGCTGGAATGGAAAGAAAGAAGATTGGGGTAGGGGACTGGCATTTTGTAGTGACATTTTAAAAATAAAGTTTTGATTCATTTCACAAGACTGTTTGAGCCAAGGATCAAAGCTATATACAGAAATAAAAATGACTCCCTGTACTTCCAGTAGGAGAATTAGTGGATGACATTGCTTTGACCTATTCTCCAGGTGTCCACTGTGTAGATAACAATGATCTAGGATGATTTTTCCATTGCAACAGAAACATTGGATACACTGTGTATTCATCACTGCCTCTAAATGTATTCACAGACAGTAGACAACACCTCTTTGCTATACTTCTTCTCAGTATTAACTATGGTGTGTAAACCCAGATTTGGTAAGTTTCTCCTCTAACTCATTTTACAGGCAGCAATCAATTTTAATTTCTTTCACTTTCTACACTGATGTGAATCCCCTTAAGGCTTTCAGTATATGTAAACTGGACCATAAATAAATGTGTATCTGCTTTGAAGTTTTAAGTGGTCTAATGTATGTCTATCAGAAGATTTTTGTCATTGTTGCCATATAATTTAGTCCATGCATCTGTCCATTTCTGTTTCGTCAGAAGTTAATCTCAGCCTCCTAATTGAATGTCAGACCTGAATACAAGCTCCCTCTGAAAAATAATTCCATTTATTAAGTCTTATCATTCCCTCAGGAGACCATATTTCCAAGCTACTATGAATATATCAAAAGTATGTTTGAAGCAAACAACTGTACAATGATTCACTACAATTTATGTATAATTAATTCTTTGTTTATTCACCTATAAAGGTATTTTGCTGTATGATGTTTTCATATGTTTATTTCTAGCTTGAAAGTTTGGGGTTAATTATCCTTATTAGGATTTCTTATAACTAACATAAAACTGTGCTCTAACAGGGTGTAGTTTTCAGTTAATTTTTTATATTTCTGTTCGTGAGAAGTGTAGAGTGAACTATAGAGCTGAAACAAGTAGCACAGTATCTTTTTCTTTGTCCTTAGGTAGGGGCAGGTATGTGTGGGCAGGAGTGGGGAAAGTCCTGTAAAAACAGAAAAATAATCCATAGCCTAAAATGATTCTAATAGTATTCACAGTATCAGTTTAGGCTACAGGAGTCTTGACATTTCTTTACGAATACATTCAATATATTTTAATAAGATGTGGACAGTTATGTCCCCATAGAATAAATTAAGGTCAGTATGGTTTAGAGTACCTTTTAAGGTTGGAAACACAGGGTAGGCAAAATCTTGTCATGCAATATGTATCTTATCTTATCACACAGACAAAATTTTAAGTACACTCAACATTCTATTAAAGTGAAAATATTGTCCAAGTTCATCTAAGTAGTCACATCAGTAAAATCATTCCTCAAATGCTTTATTAATCCCTAACTTCTCAGACACCCTTCCAGAAAATAGGGACTTAGTTACTGGCTGTTTATAGATATCCTAGAATATATCTGTGTACATTCCCCAGATAATAATTGATTATTGGGGAGTTAACCAATGGGATTTTAGCTAACAGTAATTCTTTACTAACTTAATGATAAAATATTTTAGAGACTTCTTAGATTTATTCAGTGAACTCTATTAGTAAAGTACTAATGACTTAGCACATTTAGTAGAAAATAGAAAGACATTATTAACTCAATATAAAAAGAAATAAGAAACATAAATTAAATTTCCTTATCATGCTTGAGGCTTTAATTTTCTGATTACACTATTGGTATCATTTTTGATTTCCAAAGTCAATGTCTGAAGAACAGTTTCTTGAAGTAAAGATTATTTTTTTTCTGAATCTATGAGAACTACTGTGTGTGTGGTTTTATTCTCCTGGGGAGGTATTAATTACTTGAAGAGGCATTTTCTTTCCCTTTCATATAATTGTCTACAACAGTCATGCATATGTAGAGGCATTTAGGCATATAACATAAAAAACAAGCATGATGTCTACATAATCTTTATATCACAAAACCACATTGATTGTGAACTTCTTTTCCAGCAAGTGACCTTAAGTTGTTGCACTTTAAGGCCATAAGCACCACGTGAAACTCTTCATTAATTGCATGTTTATGAAACAAGATGATGACAATTTACAAGAACCCCCATTGCACTACTTTTTTGTAAGTGAACCCATTAGGAGGTCTGTGGTCCTCTAAAGCAGCAGCTGAAGGTCAGATACAATACTCCAGAACATCTCAGAGGACACAGGACAGCTATCAATCCCTCAGGAGCCACCCTCTGTAAAAGGAGCTCAGGTACCTATGGATTTAGTTTACTTGCCCATGCACATAGGAATGTGTATTTTTGAAGAAAAGAACTGTGGGTTTCACAGAAGAGAGCAGATTTTGTAGGTATCAAAGTTTTAATTAATTTTTTCTCTCTTACATATTGCTTTCCTCATTGCAGCAGGATTTTTGCCTTTTTATTTTTTATCCTTCTTGGACAACTTTATTTGGTGAGTGCTTCCACCAGTAAAGTGTCAAGAAAAGTGTACATACTGTCAAGATCAAAATCTCCTTTTTCCATTTAAGATATCAACAGCAGGAAAACTTAGAGTTTTTGTCTTCCCTTAAAAAAAAAAAAAAATGCCAGACAGCGTATGCTCAAACTTACTTAATGTTTTCTGAAATCCAGCCAAACAGCTGAGCAGAAACATTCAAATACCTTATCGAAACTTAAAGTGACTTAAGTGTAATGAATATAAACTACATTCTTGATTTTTTTCAAGTTTCTTCCTTTTCTCATTTTCATTTTTTGCTAGGAAAAGGAGTAAGTGTTTTCCTGATAGTTAATCCACATAACTCCCTGAAATTTTTCTTGCACCTAAGAGGCCAGGTGAGTCTTTATCTTGGTAGACAGACATCTTTCTGAACAGTTTACTAAGCGAATGAAAATGTCACTACCTATTACACAGAAAGTACAATTCTGTTAACCTTTCACTCAGGTAGCTTGCTGTTATCTAAAGCCATCTATCTCCAAATGTGTAAGGACAGAACATTTTCTCAGTAATATAGCTCATTGCAGCAATCAAGAATAAAACAGGCTTCCTGACAGAGGATGCTGAGCATCCTGCCTTCATCAAAATAAAACAGAACCTCTAGCTCATGTCTGCTTCTGACAGAAACTGAAGGAAAAGATAACTTTCACTTAAAGTATTGCAGGAAAACTGATAGCTAATTAGTAGGCTTGCCCCTGTGGCCTTACTGTTCGAGTTATATAATAGTCTCTACACAATGAATGACTTACTAAATAATTCCCAATTTCCTTCATGACAATAAGTTGGACATCTTTCTATATTTTCCTTTCAGTTTTGTTATTCTAGTGTTAGTGATCCAGCTAACCTCTGGGCCACTTAATACAAGTGAATTGTATTTTTTTGTCATTATAGTTCCTGCTAATCTTGCTGTAATAATTTTGTCTGTATTTGGAGACTGAAAGATGGGTTGTAGCTGTCACTCTTTCTGAAGGAGACAATTACTTGTGTTTCCTTCCTTGCTAAATTTGATCATGTGTCAATATATGTAAAGGCATATTCTAGACATGTATCACTGAAAAAGCTTGTTATCCATTGCTGTCAAGCATGACAATCCACCACTTCTTCCCAACTTTAATTTTGATTATTAGCTTTCATGTGATTATAAATACATAATTTTACAAAGACTATTTTCCTACAAGGAAGAGAACATATCAGTACATCTAAGAGTTGTCCTTTTACAGATTTATTTTGGCCTTTCTTCATTGGTTTGGGTAAGTTTATTTGAATTTTAATGGAAGTTCTTTCTTGATGTGACAAAAACATTATCTGCAATAAGATATTTTAAAAGCATGTGACAGATTCTTCATGTGATATGATTCCATATTTTGGCTATCTTCTGCATAAAGTGGAATTATGATTGTTCGAATTTTCCCCAATTTTTTATTTGAAATGTTTAAGCAAATTTCAGCAAGCCTTTCCCAATCTGCTGCTTGTGACAGTATGAAGCTGATTTTATTATCCAAAACCATACCATTCAGCCTGATAAACTCCAGTGTAGATATGGCTACAGGCTAATAACTGCCTGTAATCATGCTAAGTAATACAAAGGGTTTGTCAGAAAGGGGTTGATAACTCTTGTTGTATGGCTAAAACTAATAATAAATTCAGTTAGTTGCCCTGATTATTGTGATTTTAAGATTCTGAGCAGATGAACAAGAGGTCTCAAAATTGAAACTTTGCCATGCACGGTTTAGGTAGTAGCAAATGACCAAACACCAAACAGAAGGCTGTCTATGATAGTGTATTTTCACACAAATATCTATATTCCTAAAGGCATACATGAAAACAGATTTAAACAGCACACTAAACAATAGGTTGGAAAAAAAAGGGATTACCTCTTTCACATTTTGATATGGTTCTGGTTTCCAGTCTGTAATACATGGAAGAGTAGATCAACTGGGTGAACTATACAGAATAAGATATTCTGTATTCTACCAGCAATATTTTCCAAAGTTCCTTTATGCTGATTCTGTGAAGTGCTTTTGTGACATAAACAAAGGTGTAATAAACATTTTAGGTTTTCCATTTGAACTGTAGATTTTTTTATACATATATGAATACACACACACATTCAGAGAAAAAATTTTCTGTTGAATTACTAAGTAGAAGTTTCTTAGTTATATTTCAACACAGAAATCTAATTAATTCCTTGATTTTGAATACAGGAACTGAGGAGTTACAGAATTGTTTCTTTTCAATTATTACTTCATTTCTATGCTACACTCATCATTCAAGGATCATTCTTAAAAATTAGTTATTGAACTCATGTCTGAAGTTTTATTTTGTCTCTCAGCTGCGTGGAACAACTACTTCTTATGGGTAGGAAAGAACCATCAAGCAAATGTGACACTACCCTTCCATATGTATTTTATATCTTGATATACATCGGGATTTCCCCAGGTTTGTCACTCTGTCCCTTCTGTTTCCAATTAGCATGTTATTTGTTATATGCAGTATTTTTTATTATTGAAGAAAAATTCAAAGGCTGCTTTTAATTCAGAATAATTATCACTGAAATTTTTGTTTACATAAAATCCTATAACTAGATTACACTAGATATCTAATTTTTACCTTGTTATATCTAGGTGGTGGATTCACCTTTTTTGTGCTTGGATGTGTGTTTGTTAGTCTTCAAACCAAAAAATGATGGGGAAGGGTTTGGTATTTTAAGTTTGTTTGATTTTATATATCCTGCAAAAAGTTCAGTAAGCTAAACATATGGTCTTTTATTTCTACATACTGTGTCTGTCAGGAACAGATGTCATTCCTCATAGAAGAAAGAACAAGAGTAAGCAAAACCACGATGTTACAGTGACAAATGTATTAGTGGAGACAAACACATTTTAAACGAAATAATCAAAATATTGGTGTCTAATTCTATATATTTCTATTCAGTGACTTTGCTTAATAGTGAATCACAAAAGGATATTATTTGTATTTAATTGTATTTTGCTGACATTGCAGAGCACAACAATTGTAGACACTTGTGGTATTTTAAAAAATAAAAATTATAATAACATGAATCTAATGTGTACTGCAAAGACATCTGTTAACCATTACTCCTTTTGCAGTTAATGTTACCGGATTAGAATTAGGTAGAGTTTAGGTCTTACTTCATGCTGCCCAGGTAGAACTGTATAAATTCCTGAAGCTGCATCATTTTTCATGAGGATTGTCTCAAATGGTTCCACAGTAACAGAGGGGACAAGCAATAGACAAAGAAATCCTCTACAAGCAGGTATGGAAAGTTCCTTCCCTTGATTTAGTCAGGAATCATAGAATCATAGAATCATAGAATGGTTTGTGTTGGAAGGGACCTTGAAGACCATCTAGGTCCAACTCCCCTGCCATGGGCAGGGACACCTTCCACTAGACCAGGTTGCCCAAAGCCTCATCCAGCCTGTCCTTGAAGACATCCAGGGATGGGGCATCCACAACATCTCTGGGCAACCTGTTCCAGTGTCTCACCACCCTCTCTGTGAAGAATTTCTTCCTGACATCTAATCTAAACCTCCCTGTTTTCAATTTGTACCCGTTACCCCTTGTCCTATCACTACAGGAGTACATACTGACCAAGTTTCTCTATTATCAGATTTCAGATGAAAGGGTGTATGCTGACATTTTGGTGTATCATAAAGAGTTTCATGTAGTCACCACTGTTAAACCAAAAAAATACTAAGAAATAACATCTTTCATAATTTTTCCTGTCTTAAATATGTGAATAGAAATGTATTTCTCATTTTTGTGAGGTTTAAACTCATCCTAAAGATTAATTGCCACTAGAATTATTTTCTTTAATATTCCCAGATTACTGCTCTCTGCTTACTCAGTTTTCACTGTGACGTCATCGACATATATTAACTTATAATTTTGATACACTCAGTTAAAGTGAAACCAAGGCTTGCTTTATTAAGAGTTTGAAACTCTTGAGTTGTAAAATGTTCTAATATAGATATCTAAGAAAATCTTAGAAAACCTTAACTGCCCGAGCTATTGAGTTATTCAGCAAATATTTAGAAATTTCAGTTCTCTTTCCATAAAATTAGCTCTGCAGACCAATAGTATATTGCTTTATCTTATTTTTATTATTTCTTTTTTATATGGCCAAGTAGTTTATACCAAATGTTCAATGTCACCTTCCATATTCATCATACAGTAAACTTGACTGCATTTTATCTTTGCATTTATTAGATAAGATCATAAGGGTATGAGGATTTTTTGTTTGGTTGGTTGGTTTGCTTGTATGTTTTTTCTTGGTTTTATTGTTTTTAATGTAAAACCTGTTACTTTGACAGGTATTATGGGTATATTTTTTCTTAAAACTGAATTTACATGGAGTTTACAAAGTGTTAAATAATTGTCATATTTTACATTTATTTTTAAATAGTGTCATATGTTCATACTTAAAAAGATGGTTTTAAAATAACGGTTACAAATCATTGACGTGTACTGCAATACATATTACATAGCTGGAATTTATTAACTTTTGTATCAAGAAATCCAAATGTGCTTTTTCCCCATACAATATAACACAACTCACATCAATTAGCTTATGCCCAAAATGCCTTTCCAAACACAGTAGAGAAATATCCTCTGAGGGGAAAACAACATACAAGTTAATTTTAACAGTAAGTTTATTGAAGTAGTTTGAAATAAGAATTTTCAAAACACAAGTAAAATACATTTGTACCAGGAATCCTCAAATTCTTCTGTGAGCTCTTCACATATGCCAAATACACTTCTACTTATTCCCTATGTTATGGTTCCTTCTCTCATCATTCAGACGTTTGAGAAACAAAAAGGAATAGAAGAGAGGTAAAAGTACCCAGAACAACACTGTGTACTACAACCTAAAACTATTGAAGTTAATTTAACAAAATAATTTTCAAATTCCATTATTCAAAGAGATAAATAGATGCCCAGACTCTGACATACATCCTCTCTTAACTTTAAATCTTAATGTGTTAGAGAAATCAAGTCAAGATTAAATCCCTTCATGTTTAGTATTTCCCTTAAATAAACAGTTATTTCACTACATATATTTTATATGACAATAAACCTATTTTAAGATATTTATATCTTAATATAGGAGCAGGTAATTTTGTACCTGCTCCAATATAAGCCAAATGCAAGCAATGAAAATGCTTTATTAAATAGGTGAATGGGCAACAAAGCTGTATGAAGATGACATCTTCTAATTGCCTGCAGTGCATCTGCTAATAAACTGCCAGGGCTCACAAAAAGCACTTCAACAATAAAGGCCAGGACAATTCTAAAAGCTAAATTATTAATTAATATCAGGCAGCTATCATAACTTGCTGGTTTCTTGCCAGGATACAGCATGTTGTTGGAGGGCTAAACAGGAAGAGTTTTATGAATGTTGAGGACTGTAATAAAACTTAGCAAGTTCTAATTTTACATAAATCTTCTGCAGCCTTCATTTGCTGCTAACAGTCAGACTGAAAAACCTCTAATGTCCTAATTGCCTTAGATCATTCACTAAAATGCAGCACAGTGAATAATTTCCCAGAAACTGTGAGTAAAACTAATGCTTTTGTTGCTGAGCTTTATATGATATCTTACAGTATTTATCTCAAATCATGTAGTCCTCAAATCATGACTTAGAATTTAAATTTTGGAATGGTATACAGAATTTACCTCTACACTTGTTAGCCCATCTTCTGGTCAACAGACAGCTGGTGAGCTTCATTATTACCCAAATCCACATTTTGATGTTTAATGACAAGTCCACACTGTTTTTAGAGTCATAACTTAAGCAGGCATCTCATACTAGTTGTGCCCTTTAATGAACTAGAGTCCTGGGGTGATAATTGGTAGTTAATTCCCTAGATGATGGAAAAAAGGTCACCCTGGTTTAGGTAAAGAGGATATTTATTAAATCTGCCAGAGGCTAACAAAAAGAAGTGATATTTCTTGCTGATGTCCTTAGCTGCATCACCATTCAAAATATGTGAGAGTTCATGCAGGTGTCACGTTTCATCCACCTATCTCAATTATGCCCACATATAAAATTAATCAGCATAAGACAAGTAAATTTTATTATAAAAGGAAGCAGAGAAAGGAGATGGATTGTGCAAGACAGACCTGTTCAAATCATTATTTCAGATTAGGACATTCCAGCCTAATTTCCTGAACTTCCTAAGAGAAGCAATGAGTGAGTGAGCAGCAGACACAGAACTTAGGTTCTTTATTTTAGAGAAAATAATATGTGTTGTTAATTTTCCTTTAGGACTGATGTAAAAACTAATCCAAACTTAGTGCCGTATTTCATTCATTCTGAGATAGCACTGTTTATGATTCAGCAAGAGAAAATACACAAAATAAGTAATATGTTGTTATTGTCCATATTAGTGTCGCTTTACTTGGTTATGGGTAATAGGACTAGTTGTCTCATACAGATATATCATTAGATATTGTTTTCACACATTATACCTGATAGGTTTGTTTACTTACATTTGTATTGACAAAACAAATGAAATGCTGAACAATTTTTATAGTGTTCGAATGATAAAAGCTAAGGCTTTTTATACTAATTTTAAAAATTAATATTGGACTATTGAATACAGTGTAAGAAATTTCCAAATTTTAAGTATATATACATGCAGTTAATGAAAAAATATAAAATATAGGCAACTAGGATTTGTTGATTATTTTGTATTTCTAACTTCCAAATTACATAAGATCTCAAAACTGAAATCTCTGTTATTACGCACATTGAAATAACTGAAGCTCATAGGAACTTCATCATTAATGAATCCAGTGTGACACTCAGAAACACTTCACAAAAGTTTTCTTTAAACATCGGTAATATCAGTTCCAGTAGAAAATGTAAATCCCACACCATTTGTCCTTCAGTAAAGTTGTATGGTGTTGGTTAGTCTGCCTAGCCCAGTTAATACATATTTTTGTGTGCATATATACATACATATGTATGTGTTTTCTAAATATATATATATACACATATATATATTACTGGACTGTGGTTCATATTGTGCTGGTAAGGCAACAGCTAAATCTCTCAGAAAGACAGAAAAGATGATGCCCTTTATTTTCTAATGATTTCATTTCAGGGGAAAAAAAAAAGGGAACACAATCCTAACACAACGATATTTTCTACTTATTTCCTGAGGTATTTCAAAGCCCTTCAGAAGGAGTGAATTCTACTGCCACTGAACCATGCTGACCTCTGAAAGCCAGGGTATCGCCTTGAAATACACACATACTTGTTCAGTGGTTGATTTTGAAAGATAAAATGTTGTCAAAGGCAAAAAGAAATTGCTTCTTACATATTTTATAATGTCAAAGGTTCTAAAATAGACATGTTGGACAGATGATATATGTATGTATGTATTATGAACAACATGCTGAAATTAACTTGCCAATGGATTTACCTGTTTGGACTTAAAATTAACTTCATGCTCATGAATATAGGAATATGTTTTAGAAGTTTGGGTTTTTTTATGAGTTTCATGAAAAAGCAAAGTCTTAAATTATGAGCTAATGAAGTACTTACATCTGATAAAATCTTCCTTGGTTTTCTGCCCTCTGATTATTTTTCTTGCTCTCTGATTAATACCTGCCACTGGTCATGAAGGTTGGCAGTGGCAAGGTTGCAGAAAGGAATCCAAAAGAAATCAAAAGGGACTTCAGAGCACTGAGGAAATTGTTTGCAGGATCAGGAGCACAAGTAGTGTTATCCTCAATCCTTTTAGTGGCAAGGAAGGATACTGGAAGGAACAGGAAAACACACCTGATCAACATGTGGCCCAGAGGCATGGTGGAATTTTGGGGGTTTTGATAATGAGAGGCTTACACAGCATTGGGACTGCTGGTGACAGATGGCGTGCAGCTGTCTCAGAGGGGAAAAAATATTGTTGCCCGTGAATTGGCAGGGCTCATCAAGAGGGCTTTAAACCAGGTTTGAAGGGAGAAGGGGGTAAAACCACTAGTGCCACCAATAGATGTCCAGAGCCTGGAGAAGAAGTGCAGGTCACCAGGAGAGCACCTGGCAAACAGACAATTCTAGTGCACAAGCCAACTTCATCGGGGGCTCATCTGAAATGTCTCTATGCGAACGCATGGAGCATGGGAAATAAACTAGAGGAATTAGAGGCGTGAGCAACCATGAGGGGCTTTGACTTTATTAGCATCATGGAGACATGGTGGGATGGCTCCTATGACTGGAGTTTCAGAATGGAAGGATACAGGCTCTTTAGGGAGGGAAGAACGGGAGGTGGAGGGGGTGTTGCTCTGTATGTCAGAGACCGGTTGGAGTGTGTGGAACACAAGGCTTGAGGTTTGACAGATACTGGTGGATGAGCAGTTTTGTAGTAAGCTCTCTATTTTATTTTTTACTGCTATAAATTCAGTTAACCCTACAATTTGTAAAAGACCCATGGTCAATTTTGTATTATAGTAATGTGGCAAGCATTGGACAAAAATGTTTCAGGTAAATTCCTTCTCGGTGAACTTCAGCAGAAACTGAAATATAAGTATATTAGCAGAAGCATCCTGACATTCAGAAACCATTATAGAAATAACTTCCTCAATTTCTTTCCCCACTCTCAGCTACCCACCACACACATGCCTTGCCTGCACAACTTTGCTGAAAATAAATGTGGTTTGCAGTGCACTAATGAAACTTGGGGTGAAGAGCAAATTCAATTCCAGAGTAAGACTAAAATCAGAACCACAACTCAGCATCCTTCATTTTGCTTAGAGCCAGCAGATACCGAGTAGACACATTATAAAATCAGGGATTATACCATTACTTTAAGCCTCACACAACCAATGAGATATAGCAGAGCACCAGTTTCATTACAGCTATGAGTAAGGAGGGTTTGCAGTCTAAAAAAAAATAACTTAAGTGCTCTGAAAATCTGCATCCTTCGAGTATCTGGAAATTTGCTATGCCTCCTATGCATGTCAAGTTGTGTTTGCTGTCTGTGTCTGCAGGGAGTATGAGCAAGAGTCAGTAAATTTATGTCAAGAGGGGTATGCACTAAGTGTATAACTGTGGGATATACACATAGT
>NW_010226048.1:0-17976 GCF_000690775.1 Eurypyga helias
GTGGGGTCTCCCCGCCCGGCCGTGCGCTGCGGGGCAGCTGCCGGGGGAGCGGACGGGCCCCAAATCCCTCAAAATGCCTGAGCTGTGGCTTTTGATAGTCCTCGGGTACCGGTTTCCAGACAGATACACATATATATGTTCTGCTGTGACCGTCATTGGTGTCTGGACCCCATATGGCGACTCACATCACCAAGGTCACCGTATTATTATTTTTGTCTTGGATCTCTCCCTGAAGAAACTGCTAAACAGCAACATTGGAATTTCCAGGGCTGGAAATGGCATTAAACCACCAGAAACTGACTCCCAGGCGGAACACAGAGCGGAGTGACTTGGAAGAGGCTGTTGTGACCCAATCATTTCCAGACCCTTAGCTCACCTAGCATCCCAGAATACGGCTTCCTACAAAATGCAGTCTTTAGGATTAACTGTTAACGCAACCCGGACACCCTGCCAGTTTATTTCATGATCTGAAGCCATCATCTTTGCAACACCCATGTCCAAATACGAGACATCTGCTGTGTACTGCCTTTTTTTCCAGAGTCACACAAGGTTCTTTAAAAGCTCAGTTTAGGAGGAGAAAAATTAACTTGACTTCAGCCCCTGAGAATTAGACCATTTATAAAATGACCAGAATCAAAAGCCAGAGCTACAACAATCCCTAAGTTTTAATTGGAATGAGGCTCCCCAGTGAGGGAAGCCCCAGAAGCCAATTATCTTTTAAATGAAGACATTCAGAGTCCTCCCCCTGACCTGGAATGTGCTGCCACGGACACAGCAGTATGAAACTGTTCAAAACCGTCAAATGTCAGTATTCACACCTTTAGTAATGTCGAGGCTCTAAAAGCTGTGTGAAGGAAACAAAACTTCATGTTAGAGCCTCTCTTTTTTTCTTTTTTGGGTTTTTTTTCCCACCTTTTTTCTTTTTAGAAATCCAGGGCAAAACAACCCTACATGTTTTGCTAACTCAAGCCAGAGCATTTCAGTACTAAATGTACTGGTTTAACTTTTGGCGGTGCTGGGTGTGGTGCTGGTTAAAATGTTGGTGAAGCTTTCTGCTCCCATGCTGAGCACACAGCTGCCCCTGCTCCCTCTCGCCTGGCTGAGGATAGGAGAGCCCTGCTGTCAGAAATCACCTCCTCATCTCTGATCCCATCCTAACAGCACACCCTTATTCTGATGCTGCCTCTCCTGCATTTCTTTGTGTTGGTAACGTTGGGTTTACATTATTTAGAGCTGTGCAGTGCAGCGAGCCGCTGTAAGCGCGAGAGGTGCTACTTCATGTAGCTGTAAATGTGCACGGGATGTAGTTTCCAGCAATACTTTCTATCAAATTTATGGATACAGCTGGCCGAGACGACTGTGCTCGTTTTCAGCCCTGTTACAAAAGGCTGTTATGCAGTTTTCTGAAGCAGTGCCTGATCTGAAGAAAGCTGGAAGGTGTCATGTCACCACAGACTTGTGGTCTAGCGGTCAATCAATTCCATGTCTTTCACAGCATTTTGGGCACTTTTCCAACACTAACAGCTTTAGTGGGCCCAGCTCCCAAGGAAGTACAATCAGGAAACTTGCATCTTTGTGCACTAGAGAGTTTTTTTAAAAGACCCACGGTAATCACCTAGTGCAGGGGATGCTTTACCAATTTGGGGCTGTGGCAGGCTTCCAAATTTTTACTCTGGGGTTATTTTCTCGGGGCACTGGCCTAGACTGTGCAGAGCACGATGCAGATTGTAACGCTCTGCAGCGCATGCATACTTGCCTAAGGATTAGGTCCTTGAACACAGGGATTATGTGCATGCTAGTGTGGAATAACTGATTCCAGTTTCAGAAGCAGTTGCATATTCAAAGCGTGCAGCACCTTCACTGTCATTACTTAATGATCATTGTTAGGCAGATTTCATGTATTTTGTTACAAGATGCAATTGCTCAGTCTATGTTCAAACACAAGGAGGCCTAGCACTAACAAACTGGGTTCATAGGTTAGATGTGCTGATGGCAAAACTTACTGTAGGATGTTCTGGCTCCTCAGTAGGTGAAGAAGGATCTTCTGACTTCCCCGCCTGATGGATGCTTGTTGCTTCAGATGTAGAACCAATCTGGAATAAATCAGATGACATATCCTCTAGTCAGAACAGAAGAAATGCCCATGTAGTTCTCTTTAAATGCTTAATTAAAGGGGAAATGCGATGTTGAGGGACATGAGGCCATTCATGAAAGACCCAAATCCTGGTCTTTTGGCTGGGGGAAACATTTTCAGCAGCTTTGGAGACCCAGGACTCCTAATGCCTTAGCACAGACTTCCTCTGTGACACTGCATGAATTGTGTAGCTTTCCTGAGCTTCAATCTCCCGTTCCTGAAGTGAGTTGTGTAATGCTGCCATAACTATATTGAGAGAAGACATACATAAAATACAGACTTCATACACACACTCATCTGTAAACATCTCAACACCTCACAATTTTCCAAGTCCCTTAAACAGATAGATGTCCCTTAAGTGACTCCAGTTGTGTTTTGCACCTATGTTCTTTGCCACTGAGGGACGTTTTAATGCTACCATGTATTCCCTGGATGCCTGATCTGTGCTTATTCCAAAAGACAGATTTGAAGGTTTATTCAGAGAGCAACTATTTATTTCTTGGTGGGAAGAGGTGAGGCTGATTGTGGACGAGCTTGAGGAGGGAGTGGTAGGGAAGGTGGTGTCTCTTACTCAAAATTAGTATTTCCTTTGATCAGACATGTCAATCCTGAAACATCAAAGTCTAAATAATCAAGAAAAACCTCATACTATTCAAACAATGCCTAATCCTTGCTGAAACATACCACTGTTCACACCTATTGATAAGCTGGTCTGGTGGTTCCTTTATGTACACAGCCGTCAAAGTCCTCTGGGAAGAAACGAGTAAGGGAGAACCAGAAGCAGTTTGTGGTGCTGGCTGCAGCCCGCGGTGGAAACCCTTCTGCTGGCCCAAAGGACTTCAGTAAATGTATCAGACATACAGGGAACCAAGTTCATGATCTGGTATTTAGGAGCTCTGCTTTATTACCTATGGAGGTGGTAATGCAAGTTTCACTTCTGTAAAAGCCAGATGAAGGCCTTTAAAACGAGACTACTTTTTTCTCAGACTATCCCCAAGCAAGATCTGCAGGGCTGGTCCTGGCAGCTCTTTTGCCACTAATCAAGGAGCTGAAGTGCTTCTTGTAATGAAGACAGACCTTCTTAGCCACAGCATACCAAAGAAATGGGAGTTTTCCAATATCTAAAGGGAAAGGCAGCTGGCTCCACGTTACTCAGCTGGGAAGTACAGTAATGTCAAGAATTATGTTTAAGAGTTCTGTTCAGCTGTGGGAATACAACATGCCAGTAGCCATCAGGTCTGCTGCCGAAGCAGATGATGGGGCAGGGCTGGATGCTGGCCACCGCATTTCCACAGTTACCTCACTGTTTAATGATTGTTTCGCTGGAACGTGGGACACGTTAGAGGGGAAAAGAAAGGCAGAGCCCTGGAAAAATCATTTGCATCGTGGCTTCCTTATGAAGCGAAAAAGGTTGTTAAAGAAATTTTTAAGACCAGAGACGTGAATCTGCGAAAGTAACCAAGAGCTGTGCTGCCTGGTGCCGGGGCAGTCCCGCACAGATGGCGGGGTCGGTGCTCTGGAACTGGACTCTGCTGCTGCAGGGAGGACAGAGGCAGTGTACAAATCCATCAGAACTGGTTGGAAAGTTTCTTTAAACCCCACCCCAGACATTTTTCAGGAATACCTACAAGAAGACGGCATTAGCTGGTTTTTTCCCCACAACTTTTGGCTCGTTCAAACCCATCTGCTGTAATACTTGTTCCGCTAGGTATAAAACCATCAAATCATAGTCAGGTGAGAAGGCTTTAATGAAAACACTCAACTTTAATTACTGAAAGTGTCTTGAGAGCAATGTCGTAATTGTTTCTTGATTGTTCTAATTGATTTGCCTGCTTAAAAAGGCATAATAGGGGAAGTAAACAGCGGCACTAGCTTGTCCTTGTCTTTCAAATCCTGAATTATCGGTGTCTGAAAGTGGTCACACAGGACTGGAAATTTGCTCCCTGAAATACTGTCTGAGGTCTGGGTGTGAAGACTTGCAGGGAAATAGCCTTTATTTTATTTTTCAGTTATCTTCTGGCTACCTGATTCTCACTTGTGAGTGTAAGCGAATTCAGATACAATCAGAGTTTATTCATGTTTTTCTGTATCAGCTCCAAGTCTATTTATTATTAGGCCCGCAGGAAAGATAACGATCATGAACTGACAAGAAAATTGTAACCCAAATTTTCAGGTGGAGTATGTTGGTGGAACTCTGAGCATGCGGTCAGTGGAGCTCTGCCAGTTTCCACTGGCAGGGAATTGGGTTTTGTTATCATCCCCAAATCTGTGGGAGTAATTCAGTAATCCAGGATTACTGTGACATTTCTTATGAGTTTAATAGATGTTAATATTTGATTGACAACTTCAAATTGACATGTTAGAAGAAAAATGCACAAACTAAAACCATCTGCATTGAATTACAAGGTAACTGTTGTAATTTCTGTCATTAATTGGTTATGAAAACCAGACTTGTAAGATAACTTCCTCAAACTTCTTTGTGTTCATAACTTTTTCACCCTTTGAGTAAAACAAAGAAAACGATCTTGGAAGTAACAAGGTTTATATATCTGTAGATGCACAACATACCTGATTTCTAAATTCTGATTCTGATTTCTAAAAAAATGATTGTTATTCAGGTGGCTTTGTTGATGTCTGTTGAACAGTTTTTAGTGTTGGGCTGTAATTAACAGCCACTTGATTGAGACTGAAGTTAGTACACCGTGAGTTGTCTTGAACAGTACACGCACTTATTTTTGTCCCAATGAAAATGAATGGACCGAAGGAGCACCACTGTTGTCATAAAGGACATTTTGTATGGGTTTGTATCTGTAGTTAGGAACAAGCTGGGGTAAGAGGCCAGGGTACCGGGATGTGTTTACATTGATTGAGGCTGAAGTTAGTACACCGTGAGGATTTAGTTGTCTTTAACAGTACATGCACTTATTTTTGTCCCAATGAAAATGAATGGACCTAAGGAGCATCACTGTTGTCATAAAGGACATTTTGTATGGGTTTGTATCTGTAGTTAGGAACAAGCTGGGGTAAGAGGCCAGGGTACCGGGATGTGTTTACACAGTCCCACAAATACTGCAGGTCTGTCCTGTCTATCTCTGTTGTACATGTTTTGTCCAATCAGAGAATTTTGTATTTTAGGGAACTAACATAGTGATTTTCAGTGATGGAAGATTTCTGCTTTTCCACTGTTAAATTTTTCTTTTTCTTTGGAATTTTATTCATGGCAGGCCCTGGAAATAGCACTTGGCATCCCAGGCCTTTTGCAAAATTTGGAGCAGTTTTGTTTAATGCTGTTTTCTAAAACTCACCAGAGAATGTCCATTGTACAACACTTTGTGTTTGATACTGTTAAAACAACAGCATGTAGCTAGCACTAGAGAGAAGCAACACAAAAATGAAGTCCCAACATTCAGTCATCCTCCAGCACTGGAAAAGTCAAGTATTTGACTACTGGAAACATGGAATATTTTACATAACACATCATGTACGACTGGGTCAAGTAGTTGCAGGAACTAGTGTTACATATAAATATCTTCTGTTGCTGTTAAGCGTCTCGCTGTAGATCTCAATATAAAATATGCATAAATCTCCCCCAGGGTGGGTGTCGCAGAGGAGCGCTGCTGGTGAATGGTGGGGCGGCCGGAGCGCGGCGCCTGGGAGCCTGCAACGTTCTTCGGAACGTTTTTCTTCTAAACTACATCCGGGGAAAAAAAAGCCCAAGAAATCAACCCAACAGAGCTGGATGTGAATACGCTCTCTCCTACTTTCCAAAGCACACAAATATTTTGAATATGTCTTTTGTTCTTTGTAGGGTGAAGAAACTAAAGCACTGACTCTCATCCTTCATCGTGACTCCGGCTCTCTCGGATTTAATATTATCGGTGGCCGACCATGCGTGGTATGTTAATTGTTAAAATATGTTTGCCCTTTCCAGTTGGGAAAAGCATGTAGGTCAACACTTAGAGGAAAAATGCTGCTGACAAGCATTTGGTTCTCCTGGGATTCTTTCAGAGCAAAGCTTATATTCAGATTTGTATCGGATGTCTGTGAACTGCTGCCTTTTGTCTTACAACGGGTTTATCCCTGCACATCATCGCAGCTAGCGACGCTAACGGTGGTGTAGTGTCACTCCCGAGATGGGGAAACCTGTGGTATCTCTCGGACCATACTGCTCTGAAGATGTTGCAGGAGTTCAGGGCTCCCAGCTTTAGGCCCTTTACAGGTCACTAAGAAAATGTCACTTGCTCTCCTTCCCACCAGAGATGAAGCAGCCCTCTGTGCAGGTGAAGGGATGTAACTTAAGCAACCTACTTTTGAATGCTGTGATTTCAGCAGATGTTTCGTGCACCATACACTCACTAATATATTTTTTCTGGATGCTTGTTGGCTGGAGCTGCTGCATATGACTTTAATTAGATCAAGGAGTGGATTATACCTTGTTCTAGTAATTTAGAAAATATTCAGAACTGCTTCTTGGCCACTCAGAAATCTGACGTTAATCACAATTTATTCAGAGTAAATTCACTGGAAAGTTAAGCTTTATAGTTAGTTATCCAGTTTTCTGAGAGAGTATTCTGCACTGGGAGAAGCTGGTGACCCAATACACAGGAATATGAAAATACCTTGTTAGGTGTAAGTTGTGTTTCATGGGGTTATTTTTATGCTTCCAGAGGAAGAGCTGTGCAACTAAACATAAAAACGCACAGTTGTCTTACGTTTGATGTGCAAGCAGGCTGACATCTCACTGGATTTTGCATTAGGAATAACTGTAGTGATAATTAGTACTGAGCTTGCCTCAGTCAGAGGAAGATTACTATCATGCCACTAACGTACCTGATGGCAGTCCATTCCTGGTTGCTTAACCTTTCAGAATGGGAGTATCGGGGGTTCTCTTTAGCACAGAGTAATTCCATATTAAGATATCGCTAAGAATATTTCTTTCAAATGGCATGCACTGTTGTGATAGGAACAAGTTTTAGCTGAGGGAAAATCAGTGTTAGTTCAAGGTACAACAATATATTTTCCTTTTCATCCTTAAAGGACAATCAAGATGGTTCTTCAAGCGAAGGAATTTTTGTATCGAAAATAGTTGACACGGGGCCTGCTGCTAAGGAAGGAGGGCTGCAAATTCACGACAGGATTATTGAGGTATGTGAACATGCTATCCAGTCTCTTTTAATAGTGCGATTTCCATCTCAGGCCTTCAAATGGCAGAATGTTTAGTGTGGGTTTAGGAGAAACATACTGTGGTAAACACTGTCTAGAAGACATGTCTGTTGAAATATGCTTGGCTTGATTCAGTGCTGACCTTCATGGCTTTGTAGGTATAGTTCTTACCTAAATATAGAAACCAGATTATGAATGGTATGTGCATGTCCTGACTCTGAGGAGCTAGCATCTATCTGGTATGCCATAGATATTTCTTCTTAAAGCTATTGGAAACTTGTAAGTTATTTAGCTAAAACCATATGTGAAATCTGTGGTGTAAACCATGATTTTATTTTCCTTGGTATTTAAGACCAAGTTTTGAAAAACAGCTGGAAAAAAACCTCTGCTCTGCATTTTCTATATGGTTTATTATAGACCTGTCTAAAGTAACTCCCTCAATGTTGTTTCTAAGTTCTTGCACTACTCAGATTGCAGTCAGAATTTCTGTTCATTTTGCCAAAGTCTTGACCTCAATAAAAAGTCCTCCTTCCTGTGAAAGAGATGGTTGCTTGAAACGTTTCTCACAATTTGCAGTGAACAGATTTCTTTTGGGGGGGAAGAGAAGGGGGGAAAAAGGTTAGTGTTCATGAAACAAAATGCAGCTGATGGTGAGTCAGTTCCCATTGTTTAGCATTTTGCAGTTAAGAAAAAGTATTCTTCACTGTCTTATTTTTGTAGGCTGGAGAAACTTTGAGAGTCTATTGTTCAAAAAGATAAGTGCGGTGTTTGTTGCCAAGGATATCATGGAACAGCCAGTTTCTCTAAGTAATGGAATTCCATTGCTCTTATGTTTTGCAAATGAGCAATAAACAGCTGTTAAGGATTTTCTGTTGGCAGGGGACATTATGTATTTGCTATTTTCTGTACTGTTATGGTAAACTGTATTCACAACTTAGTAAGGATTTAAAATATTAATTAAGTTTCTTCATATGGGAAAGAATGGAACCACAGTAGCAGAACTATAAAAAAGATAAGAAGCAGAGCTGTGAAACAATCCAGAGTTGCTTAAACTATATGTATGATGTAACATAATTGCGAAAAGGTCTGGAAAATTTTGTGAGAACTGTGCAATTTTGTTTGAACTGAAAAATTTCCCATAAGCGTGTATTTCCCCAAAGCGTATTTGAAAAGCTGACATCCGTTTCTGGAGTAGCACAGTCACATAAACCAAACAACTGTACGCAAACCAAAGCTTTGGAAAATCAACGACCCCGAAGTTAGGAAATGTCGTGGTCTCCCTGTGCAAGCCCAGTTCAGTCTCTGTGAGTGTAAGCGCTGTAGCTGGGGGCCTGGAGTTGCTGCAGAAGTCATCCTCACACAGGGGACAAGGGCAGATAACCTCCAAGGGCTCTGCAGCATCTGCTCTCTGTTGCAAGGCACATCCCTCCTCCTGCTTTTTTTCCCTCCCCCCCAACTTTAACTCCCTCCTTACTGCTCCATTTCTCCAAAGTTGAGTATTTGGCAACATCAGCATAGGCCAAGCTGAGCATGTAAACACCCTTATAGAACCACAGAATGGTTTGGGTTGGAAGGGACCTTAAAGCCCATCTAGTCCCACCCCCCCTGCCATGGGCAGGGACCCCTTCCACTAGACCAGGTTGCTCCAAGCCTCATCCAGCCTGGCCTTGGACACGTCCAGGGATGGGGCATCCACAGCTTCTCTGGGCAACCTATTCCAGTGCCTCACCACCTTCTCTGGGAAGAACTTCTGCCTGATATCTAATCTAACCCTCCCCACTTTCAATTTAACCCCATTACCCCTTGTCCTGTCACTACAGGCCCTTGTAAAAAGTCCCCCCTCAACTTCCTTGTAGCCCGTTCAGGCACTGGAAGGTGCTATAAGGCCTCCCCAGAGCCTTCTCTTCTCCAGGCTGAACAAGCCCAATTCTCTCAGCCTTTCATCATAGGAGAGGTGCTCCAGCCCTCTGAGCATCTTCATGGCCTCCTCTGGTCTCGCTCCAACTGGTCTATACCTTTCTTATGTTGGGGGCCCCAGAGCTGGACACAGAACTGCAGGTGGGATCTCCCCAGGGAGGAGCAGAGCTGGAGAATCCCCTCCCTCGACCTGCTGGCCACACTTCTGATACAGCCCGGGATACGGTTGGCTTTCTGGGCTGCCAGCGCACACGGCCGGCTCATGTCCAGCTTTTCGTCCACCACACGTTGGACACACTAAGAACTGGAGAAGAACACGGAGGAGGACAGGCTGGGTGAGCTTCTTGCTCTGCTTCTTGCCAGGTCTCCTCCCTGAGCGGAGTCACACCTACAGCAGCAGCATTTGTGCAGGGTCTGTTCCACCGTTCAAGTTACATTTTCATGTAAGAGAAAAGCCCAGAATAAAGACTCTAGAGTGATAGTTTGTATTTATAACACACCAGAGGTCAGGAACCCATAGGTTGACATGTGTTGACAACTCATTTGCATATTCTCTCTTCTCAGGTCTAAATACACACAAAATCCTGATGAAAGTTTAGCGCATTGTTTCCTGATAGTTGACTTTGGGTGCCTCCACATCAGCATCTGAGGTTGGATTAGGAGTGTGCTGTTGGAGCAGGTCTCTGAACCGTGCCCAGCTAATGCAGTTTGATTCCCATTGTGCAGTAGTGTCTAAGCGTGCTAGCTGGATTGGTTTTTTAGATAAAATGAAGTCATTTAATGCACCCCAGCCACTACAGGTATCCAGTTCACAAAGCCAGACTCAAGTGGACTAAAACAGAGCCTTCAGAGTACATGTAGTGTGGGCATTGGCCCCTGAAACAGCTGTTTCATTCTGTATTCTGTGCCATTTATTTTTAGTGCACTGTATCGAACCTTTGTTGGGGTTAAGGAAAAGAGGAGATACCTCTGCTCCAAGGCATCTAAGTGAGCTTTGTCATACTAATGCCCAGTTATCCTAGATAACGGAAATACACTGTAATGATCTAGATGAAAATCAGGTAATGTCTACTGATATTGTCCTTCTAGAGGGAATGTTTTTAAAATGTCCTCACTACTAAAGTTTCAGTTTGGCTGAAGAATCAGTTACAGATCTAGCTGTAAAGTGGCAGGACACACCTGTAGGACTCAGACAGAACTTGGCATAGAGAGTAAAGCATCCTAGCAGGTCATGCCTGCTTTCAAAAGCATGAAAAATGGGAAAGATGGATGGTAACTTAACTAACAAGAATTGAATTCTAGAACTTCAACTCGTTCATTCAATATTAGTGTTTTATGTATCACCAGCATGACTTGAAGTAGACTCACAAAGAACTCATTCCAGTGTAAGCTGCTAAGCATAACTTCTCCAAAATTAATTCCAGCATCCATCACAGAGAATTTACAATGAAGTAAAACATGAATTAATTTATTTCCTTTTGGAAAATGTTCCTTTGCTTTGGATCTTCTGGTGAATGTGTTCTGGAGCACATGTAAGTGTGTCATTTCTCATTTTCAGAGCTGACACATTTCTAATTACTGAGCAGGGATTAGGCAGTGTAAAATATAGATACACACACATAGTACTGGATAGAGTGATAGCAAATGCATTGTTATATTGATATTTGCTTGCAGATTCTATCCCCTGACAAACTGATACAGAGATAAACTTTGAATTACGTCAGAGATAATTTTTAAACATATTTTCCTTATGTAATTCGGATTTGGATTTCCTGTTCTACATCTTTCAGAACGTTACATACAAAGAAGTTAATAAGGTTTAAGAATTGTCTTGAATTTTCTGTAAAAGCAATTTTTTGGCCCTTTGTAGATCATTGACATAGGTACTGCCACTGTTAAGTAGGTTTCTACTGCTAAATGATGCACATCAAGATGAACATTACATGGTCTGTGCTCCTCAGTCTCCAAAGCAGCACATAACAGAAATGCAGAGAAACATCCTTTTCCCCTTGTCTTCTGTTTTACAGGATCTGTTAAATAATAATGATATTCAGTGCTTTCGTAGGACTGTGAGGATCAATGTTATGGTTCTTAACTACCTAACAGTATTATCCTTGTTTTGCAAATGGGTAACCTGACATATATGGGGAAATAACTTCTGGTTCTTGTGAG
Organism: Eurypyga helias; assembly: GCF_000690775.1. NCBI lineage: Eukaryota > Metazoa > Chordata > Aves > Eurypygiformes > Eurypygidae > Eurypyga > Eurypyga helias. Next base: position 11,387 of record NW_010226048.1, read on the forward strand.
ATTAAGGTTAAAGACTTGGATGTGCTCTGTTTGTTACTGCTCTGTGTAAAGCAGTGCTTCTTACCAATACCTGTTTTCCGATCTTTCACGATTACTTCAGAAGTGAGGAAGTAACGATACGTTGAGATTTGCTCCGGTTTGACATTTTTCACGCAGGTCTGTGCTTACACAAAAGCAAGCAGATGTAATGTAGGGCCAGTGATTTACTGAATTATTGTTAATATGTTCCATAGCAAATTGCCATGTTAAAGACATACTGAAACTATTGATTTTTATGCAAAGGAATTGCAGTTCTCATAGATTCCATTTTTGTCAGGGTAACAAAATGGTCCTAATTTCCTCCCTTAACAGAAGTTGGTTCAAGTCCCAGCCATGAATGCCTCCCCTCTACGCAGCTGCTTGGCATTTCTTAAAGACAGAATTAGATTTTCAGAGGTTTTATTTTTAAGCCCAACAGCTCTGAAAGATTATAAATTGAATATGGCATTCTCTTCTAACTAGTAAACTTGTTTGTGTTGCTTGGGGACTGCTTAGAAAGAAGGAGGCTTTTGAAACACTGACTGCTTGCCACCTTAAGAAGTTTTAAGCACAATTAGGGTACTGTTGAGGTAGTATAAACTGTCACAGCTCCACTGAAACCTTGAGGATTTATGTCACCTGGGACTTGCCCAGTGTTTCATGCTGCTCACAGGAAGGATCATTAGTTTAGGAGTTGAGAACACGTCTTAGTGCATTTGATTGATTTTCCCCAAAGCACACTCATTTGCTACAAATTACAGGCTGCTTTTCTGTTACGTGGATTTCTTCAGAGACACACACAAGAACAATGAAACTTTTTAGCAAACCTTCTTCTACTGCATACATACAAACAAAACGTACAGTTTGCTGTGGGTTCCTGTTCACCCTGTAGTAAGTATGCTCTTCTGGCAGGGATGCTTCCTGCTCACGTGAGGTGGCTTTCAGCAAAATTAATTTCGGAGCTGTGTTAAGAACGGAGCCTCTGAAGAGTCTTATCAGCACAGAGGAAGCGCATCAGCCGCGCAGGAGTGGGAAGAAAGGATGCGCTGGCAGGCCTTTCCCTGCCAGTACACGTACATGCTAAGACCGACCTGCTGCGGCAAGAACTGCTTTAAAATTGAGTGAATGAGTAAATAAAGAAACATTTCACGTGGTCTGCTAGTGCGTGACGGGATCTAGTTTTTCCACAAGGCCGAGTCTCAGCGCTGAAAGGGTTCGTTCAGGGCACTGCCAGCCTGGCTTTCTTGTCAAAGCGCAGCGGTGCCTACCCTGCGCGCCCTGTTCGCTTATCACCGCTCGCAGACAGCTCACAGGAGACTTCCACAAATAGTCAGTAAATAAGATTAACTGAACACGGGCTTCAATTTCTCAGTTGTTGGTGACCACTTCTTAAAATTACGCCAGCTTTTAGGATAAACCTAAGCGTATAGCTACTTGCAGGAAACTCGCCGCAAGCACAAGCGGGACTGTGAGGAGCGTACAGGTTAAACAGAATGTTTTCATTGTCATGAATGGAAGAGTTCAGCTCTGCACACAAGATTTACTGTGCAGCTACGTACGCTTGGGAATTAATTTTCTAGAAGCAAACATTTTCAGACAGTGACCTAAAATTGGCTGTTCCAGTTCCCCCCAGGACACGCAAGCGCATTCCAGTGTTTGTGGAGAGTGAACACGACAGGGCAGCGAGCGCAGCTATAGCAGAGTCAGCTCTTTTTAGGGTCTATGCTCCTAGAAAACTTTCCAAGCCTTTTGTATCTGTTAATTGTATCTTACAAAGCAGCATCGTGCCTGTGCTAAAACATGGATCCCGCAGCTTGGTCAGAAGGGAATAACAACCACCTTACGAGGAGAACGTAAATGAGAACAGACAGCCTTGGTTATCACTAGCTTTGTTCCTCTCCTCAATTGCTTTGCCTGATTCCATACCAGTACTACAGCCGAAGCTGTGGCAGGAAGGTAGGGAAGCAGGGGGATGAGCCAGACAGCAGAAGGAGGTACAGCAGAATTTTGACACTAGATACTGTACTGTTGCACTTCCCATGAACAAACCAGATCATTTCTGTGGGATGAAAATACAGGTGTTGCAAACAAAGCAGTGTTGTTCCTAGTGTTACAGGCTTACGGTTTCTGCCTCTCCACTGCTAAGTAGGCTGCAGAGCTCGAGTAGTAAGTGTATTTCATGCTGCAACTTTTGCAAAGGTCCTGTGCGAGTCCCCCTCAAATTTCTGCACCATCTTATCCTATCTGGTTTTTAACAGGAGTCTACAGCATGCTGACCTAAGCATAAAATGGGCATTTTGAATCCTTGAAAGCTTACAATATTGCTCTCAAGGGCACGCTGAATGAAAAAGAGGTAATGAAATTATCCAAAGTGGCTCTCTAAACTCAGGAATAGATCCCTTATATGTATATCACTTTTTACATTGATAGGATTATGGTGTCCATGTTCCTTCATCCCCCACACTTCCCTCTGCTCCTGCTTTCTTTGCTAACAGGGTGCTTGAAAACAGCCCGCTATCAGTCTTTAGCTGATGTAAAACCTGTCCTGTAAAACCTTCAGTGCTCATAAGAAGGGAGCCACGACTGCTGTGCACAATGCAGAGAACACAACTGTCAGTACTGGAATTAGGAGGCACACTGACCTTCTGTAAGGTGCTGCAGTTACATTTGTGGAAGGGTTTCCTCTACAGCAGCACCAATCTTTAGCTTGACCTGAAGACAAGTGCTGCCGGGGTGTCCCAGGCACACAGGGGGTACTCGGGGCCCCCTTGGACAGCTTTGCCCTGCTCAGCTGAATTTGGGGGAGAAGCAGATTAACTGTAGAATTTTGTCCTTGTTCCTCACATATGTCCAGTTTTACACAAACTCCTTATTCGTTAATCAAACACAGGGGATGCATTTAGAGCCTGTTGTTGGAATCAGTCTCTTTCAGAGTCTCTTCCAACAGCAGGTCTTCTCCAAGTCCAAGGAGACTCCACCTGCACCTTCCTAATGGTGGTTCCTGGAGGTGCTTGGCTTTCCACAAGAGCTTTTCCATCTGCACCTTTGCTGCTGTGCTTTGGCATTTCCTCGCTTCAGCAGCAGTTTTTCCCTGACAGCCCCGTTCCCCTTTTTCCTCTGGAAATAACCTGCAATCCCTACTCCTCTCACATGCTACTCTCCTCACAAAGCTGTACCTCATGGAAACCGTTTGACATCACTACTCTGGGGCAATGGCTGTGGAGGGTGAAGGCCTGGCTGCTCTGCAGTTGGGGTGGACTGGGATGCAGCATCCCCAGCGCCGGCAGAGGAAAATAATATTCATGTTTGTGTTGGTATTGGACAGTTAAAAGGGAAATTGCTCTCGAGAAAGATGAGTGATTGTGAGGACTGTGCTTTCCAGGTCAGATTCTCTTGTATCAAACTTTTCATGACTATAGGGATGGAAAAAGCAGGAGAAAAATTCTACTGGTAGGGGATAGCAATTTATGCTTTTAAAAACAGTGAAAGTCACAGATTGTATAGCATATGCCCTGCCCCACATTTTTTCTCTCTTTGGTGTGGTTATTAACTTGTTTGATACCACAAACAACAGGATTTTGAAAGGAAACACAAACCACTGATAATTTCCAGGCCTGTCATGTCTCACATTAAGCAGTTGACTCATACGCTGCCTGATCAGATTGCTTGTGAAGTATCTCATCCACATTCCCTCAGCTGCATTTACCATTTTTTAGTAAACCAATCCATGCTAATTACCTTGATAAAACAACTATCCGTCAGTGCCTAGCCTGCCTTTTGCCAGGCTGTTCAGTGCTGAGGAAAAGAGAGGTCATTCCCTCCTCTGAATGGCATGGTGGGACGGTCATCCTGCACCAGGACAAGCTCCATGTGTTACTTTGTAGGCCACAGCAGTGGTCGTGATGCTGCAGATCAGCCATGGCTGTGACACACACGCTAAAGAGAATACAAACCACCTGGGAAGAGTAATAATCCATAAAACCCAAATCTAGATTTCCCAAGTAGTGAAAAATACCTGGTTTATATTCTCTATAGCTAAGCAGAGAGAATCACAGAATGATTTGGGTTGGAAGAGACCTTACAGACCATCTAGTTCCACCCCCCTGCCATGGGCAGGGACACCTTCCACTAGACCAGGTTGCTCCAAGCCTCATCCAGCCTGGCCTTGGACACTTCCAGGGATGGGGCATCCACAGCTTCTCTGGGCAACCTGTCCCAGTGCCTCCCCACCCTCTCCATGAGAAACATGTCAGACTCCAGCAGACAAACACTTTTTGAAAAGGCCGCATATAGACCATAACAATGGGACAATTTAATCCTCTTTTCATATGTGGTACAATTCCTTGCATTTTCAATCATCTCATGTTCAGTTTTCCACATTTGAAGCCAAACCATTATGATTAACTGTTAGATTTTATTTTTAGGTTTCTGAATGCACTGAGGTCTTTTTAGAGAAAACACTCAGAATGTCCTATCAACTATTTTCACACGTTTTGTGTGTATCATAATAATTGGGCAATCAGACACAATCATCCTCAATTTAGTACATACACAGTACATTACCATGTCAATTGTACTCAGAGATACGCAGGAGGAACGAGCAGATTAACTGACAAAAAAGCAAGCTCACTGCACTGCTGTCCAAAATGCTTGGGTAAAATCTGCATAATTTGTCATTTGGAACTAAAAATGGAATTTGTCCAGCAAATGTGAATAATACTGAATGTGTGAGCGTGACCAAATCTTTCTGGGGATCCTGAATCCTGCAGCTCAAACCCGATTTGTTCTTGGAGTAGGATTTTTCCTCAGAAAAGGAGCGTGGCAGACAGACCCACCTGCCACGAGTGCCTTACTTCTGCTTTCCTTAGAGCAATGCATTTCCTTTTTTCCACACACAAAATATGGAAACTGAACTGAAATCCTGGAATCTGTACCAATAAGATATAATGCAATCACTTCTGATGAATGATATTTGTAGTTTTTAAGTCAAAGTCCTACTGCTTGATCGTAAACAAATTGTATTTCGGTATGGGGTGGGGGGATTGTGCTTTGTTTCTTTTTTCAAAATTGCTAAATGTTAGTTTATGATGAGAGATGCAGCATCACAAACAGGAAAACATGGAAAATAAGGGTACTTCATTAGAAGTTGATCAAATTCACTATATCAAATTGTATAGCAATAATAGCATTAGATTCATCTGTCTCATAAGGGTTTTTCCTTCACTTAATTCTTTCTTTACACTATGGAAAATTAGAAGACATTCACAATTAATTGCAGTTCTGTGCTTTAAACACTAAGAGCAGATAACTTACCAGCATTGTGAGACTAATTCCAACGTTATTCTGTACTTCTTTATGCACGATGTTTTGATAAATTTTAAAACAACCTAACTTCAGTATTTTTTGTTCCACTACAAAGCACAACTACAGGGCTTGTGAAGTTTTTAGACTCATAAATACAAATGGTACTGGGCTGACAATAATAGTTGAGAATTTTTTGCTTCAGCACTGTGGCTTTTAAATGAGAATAGTACTGAAGCTGTTGGTTTTAAGACTTTATTATGTATTTTAGTATCCAAAGTCAATTTGTATTATGTTGGCTTTCATATAATGGTGTCTCATTTTTAAAGAGGCTTTTATACATAAAGACTTCTATCTGTAAAGGGAGTTTACCTCTGAAAGTGTAATTCAAGTTTTAAAGACTGGGTGAGGGAATAAAATGTCAGAAAAGGAAAATGGAGAGTTTGTCACAAGTGGAAGGACGAGTGGCACAAATGGTCTATGTGGGTAGATGACTAGATGGTAGAGACGCATCCCAACCCCTGCCTACGTGCTGAGAGATTCCTTTAGTGAAGGACTGGGTGATCACTCTGCTCTGGGCCAAGCAGTTCCCAAGTAGTGCATCTTATCTGCAACTTAAATTATGCATTAAATGTACCCAAGTTGCATGAAGCAGGTGGAAAAAGAGTCAGAATATGGAAACCAGTATCTTTGGTTGATGCAAGCCACTTTTTAATAGTCTACTGAAGCCTGGTGTTAAAACAATTTTTTTCATTAATTTATATAGACTCTATTGTGGGATTTGACCTATGGATCCCAGGAATAGTATACCCTACAGCAGGCTCTTTATATATACCCTTTTACACTGACACATTTGTCCCCTATAACCCCAGTGTAGTATCCACAACTTAATTACATGCTCCATTTAACAGCAATACAGAATTAACACTGTTTAAACTGAGATGAGATGACGTATGAAGAGTCATAACTGGTCTCTTTAGTGTAGTGAATTTTATCAGGAAGTTCCTGACTTTATTTTTTGCCATCATCCACATAACTTTGAAGTACAAAAGTGTGTGACAAAGCAGGTCACAGTACCCATCACGAGGATATTGGCAGTTTTGAAATTTCACAGGAACATGAATGACTGAGGCTGGAGAGGATGATCTAGTCCAACCCCCTTGCTCACAGCAGGGTCAACACGGCCTGTAGCCCAGGGCCACCTTCCTCCCTGGGTGAATAAAAGCACGGACTAGGCACATACACAGCCTGTCTTCTGGGGCCATGGGGTT
>NW_010226048.1:18015-88207 GCF_000690775.1 Eurypyga helias
ATGTTTGATTGATGGGATGAATATGAGAAAGAAACCAGTAACAGGAAGGGAGAGTGAAAATGTTTCCTGAATCACTGAGGGGGGACAACTTAGTGCTGTGTTTTCTTCTCAGTCCTGCATGCTTCCCAGCTCAGGAAGATTTAGTTTATTTCTCAAAATGTCTTGCTTATAAAGCAGACCTTTTCCTGGCTCTGGCCAGCTCTAATAAAAATTAGCAGTAACTTTAGCAGCTGCCATACCACATGACTGCTTGGAATTGCTTGGTCCTCCTGGAGAAACACACACACAGAGATCATCTAATCTCCACCCTTGCAACCTTCTCTAAAGTGTTTTTCTCTAACTTGATTTCTAACCAAAAAATATTTCTTTTACCAATCCTCTCCTTTTAAGACCAAAATCTGACTAAATAGTAACAGGCTCTAGGTAGAGCTTTCATGGGCTAGGTTAACAGAGTGCTTAATTTATTTCTGCTACTTCAAACTCTTATTACAGTTTATGAGTAAGAAGCCATGTCATGGACAAAACAGAATATTTAAGCATCAAAAAAAAAGTTTTATTGCTGAAACTGGGGGATTTAGGGCTTATATTTCTGAGAGTGTGCTTTTGGATGGAAATATATTGTGATTGGACAAGGAGAAGGTCATGGTGAGAAAGAGAAGACTCTTACAGCCACACCACGGCTCAGACCAGGTCCCATTTAATTCACTGGAAATCCCAGAGTATCCAACCCAATCTGCAAACACAGACCACAGTTGGAAGTTTAAATGAGTCTTCCTGTGTGGCATGTAGAGATGCACTATTGTTCTCTGGCTAATTGTTTTTCCCTCTAGCAAAAAAGGGTTTTTTTGCTTCCCTGAATGCAGAGTCTGTGCAGCAGCTTCATGCTGCTGATGCAGAGTAGGTACCTGCTCTAAGAGACCAAGGTGGGATTGATCTGTAAGCAGATGGCATGTTGTTCTACATGAAGATGCAGTCTAACCTGTCAAATTACATATGGCTAAGGGCATGGCTTTAAACCTGAACCTCCGTGAACCTTGCACAAAACAGCATTCTGCTGACCAGAGCAGCTGCTGGGGCAAACACACCAGTGCAGTTCTCTTACATTTGTACCATTACTTCCTTTTACTACAGCTCTCACAAACTTTTAAACACTTTGAAGAAAAAAAGAAAAAAAGAAGTGTTTGATTTAGGTGTGTAAATCTGTACTGTGTGTGGAAGTTTATAATCATTTGCCAAAACCTAAGAACAAACAACACCCTTTATGGCCAGTGCCTTTTTCTGATGCAAATGTATTGCAAAGAAAAAAAAAAACCTGTTTAATGAGGAGACCCCACTGACTGCATAATTATTTGTGTCTCCCTTCTAGTTCATTCAGAATCAAGGCTAATATTCATACCTTGTAAGGCTTAAAGAAATCTCATACCTATAGCGAGGAATAATCCTTAAATCATTCAATGCTCAAACTCTTTAAAGCTTACTTCATCCCATATCCAACCAAAGAAAAGCCAGGTAATGATAGTGTCACAGGATGGGAAATGTAGCTGAAAATAGCAAGCACCTGGGCACACGAAGCCCTCGAGCTGCTCTCCTCAGGGGCATGGTCCCTGTCTCGCCCCAAGTTTCCTCCCCTTACGTACGTGGGCCGAGGCAGTTGTCTTAACCACAGGCTTGCCATCAAACCTTCACTTTCCCATTTTCTCTGCTAGCAATACTCTCCTTTGCCACCTAGTTTGTCAAGAATCTCTAGCTCTGATTTGGGAGGGAAAGCTTCGGCACCTTTTGCGCCGCAGACCGAAGAGCTGGGCTCTCGCAGCCTGCCATCAGCACCGTAAGCGTCAAACCATTTGGAGCGTGAAGCAACGAACTGTCTTCAGATGCAGTTACAGTTCACGAGCGTCCTGCTAGCAACTCCTGTTTTAATTTAAAACTCCACGCAGCCAGCTCCGAGTCCTTCCTGTATTTGAAGGAGCCAGTACATACCGATGCCTTTTTTTTTTTTTAATATAACCTTTCATTGTTTTCCCTTCATTTTGGCCTCCCTCTTTCCTCTTAAAAGCTCTGTAGACAAAGTTTCCTTTGCAGCAGGGGAATTGCTGACTGTTTCTATTACAAACCTTTCTCCAGCAGCTAGAAACTTCTTCAGTTTTACCTCCTGCTGCTAATTAAAACGTTTTCTCTTTCCCCCTAAGTTTAGCAAAAATGAAGTTTGTTGCGCTCTCAGTGGATTTCCCTTTGCAAAAGGCCTTTGCAGACTTGCAGAGCAGCGGACTTCAGAAGCAAGTAGTAAACCCAGGAATGAGCAAGTGTCAAAGAGTGTTGGATAATATATTAGCCTCTTGCCAGGCCTAGCAAATCTCCAAGCTCCGTAAGCTATTGAAGGCAACTTTCACTGGGCTGACACCACATTTCAGTGAGTTTTCCCAGCTTGCCTTCCCCAGACACTCTGCTGCGGTTCTTTGTTACACACCCGAACTCATTACATTAACAAGAACCATTCCAGATCTCCAACAGAAATAGGGAGGAGTTGGGGCTTGAGGAGATGCTGTGAAGTTTCCTTTGGGATTAAATGAATTTCATGCATAAGCTGAGGAATCAGGGAAAGTAGCATGCCCAAGTCTTTCAGATTTGAGGGATGCAGTTAGTCGCCTGCTTAGCCTTTATGCTTGCCCTTGAACACTCTGTTACAGTCTGGATAGAACTTTATACAACAGAAGAACCAAAGCCCCACAATCCGAACTAAGATGATACATTTGTCACTAGTGCTGCCCCTTTTATCCTGAATAATAACTTAGACTAAATATAAATTGCTTTCCATTGGTTTATTCCATAGCCTGAGGTTCCATTCAGTGTGAACTAGGATTCTGTACGACTTGTTTGTGTCTGACTGCAACCATTTAACTCCCCTCCTTTAGAAAATTTGGGGGGGGCAGGGGAGGAGAACCAAAACCCTAATCCCAAGAGTTTTTAACTACTTAGAAAGTTTTTTCCTGCAATTTCAGGAAGAAATGCAACTATCATGGCTGCTTAATTAAAGTGAGTTGTCAATGAAGCGATAAACCATGGAAGTAGTTACATATTCTTGTAGAAGAATGCAAATTCAGGCTATAAATGGAGGTCTTGAGAAAGGTCTTGACCACTTTTTGCCGCCAGACTAATCATCACACTGAGTCATTCATATTTTCAGGCAATCAGAGAATCATCTTTTGCAGGGAGAAAAGGGCAATGGAATAAGTATTGAAGTCAGACACACTAAAAGAATAAATGTCTTTATGTCTATCATCAGTGTGTGTGTTAATCACTAACTGCAAACCGTATTTCAAACCATGCAAGCCCTTTCTCAGAGAAATTGTCTTTGAGTAAGCAGGTAGCCAAGGACAGCGTTTTAAAAGCTACTAAAAATGGAAAGACAAATCCTGACCTCAAGTAATGAGCATAGTGTCCAATTAGTTTGGTGTCTGCTAGTGCAGAAACCATGTCTAGCTAAGGTCAGCGGTGAAGATTTCACTAAACGAGTTTATGAGAACTGATGGCCACATCTGTAAATTTTTTTCTAACCTAATGATAACATGTAAGTTTTAGAACTATTTATTGTAACTATTACTTTAAGTTCCACGCAAGCCTACAGTATGATCTGTAGGTGAGCAGGAATCCATAGGGATAAAGCTGCCCCTAATGAAAGGAGTGTTCCTATAAGCTGTCTACTACACGGCGGGGGAAAACCTGACCATGTAAAACATGTAGGTAAGCATTAGCATAAGCATGGAATTTTACTAAAGCCAAAGGGGCTACTCGTCTGCTTAAAGTTAGGTATATTCATTAGAGTAAGAAAAACTGGAGTCTTAAGTACTGCTCATGATGTCAGAGTCTACAAGCACGTCAGAATAATCCAGAGGTGGCATATCCACTGAGCTACGAATAACACATTCATTTTATGTGTCCTTTGAGTTTGTAAAACCTTAACGAGTCACTGAAGAATCCAAATTGTTGTATCTGACACCTGAGAAGAATGTTATGGAAAATAACAGACTTTTAGTTCAGCCTCCCACTTCATAATATCCCAGTTGTAAACTGCTCTACTTTGACTTTCTTCAATTTGTAACATCCACAGTACCAGGGGCCTTTATTCTCCTGACAAACTGCGTTTTTGACACAAGATAGTGAACCACGGCGTATGTTGTTGTTGGTACAGATCACTACATATTTTCTTTAAGAAAATTAAATGCAAGATTAGCTTTCTGTTTGAAATGTTGGTGTTTATTTTCCCCTGTTCAGAATATTCCCATTCTTTTTGTTACGGTGCACTCATTTCTTACTCCCTGTTTTAATTTTCAGTTTCTCCCATTAATTGCAGAGTACATACAGGCTTAGAATGTGGAACAATGACTTTGCAACTGAAACACACTGACTTCCACCACTCCTTGTGATTTAGGAGACACGTCATACTTTGCATTATTGTCAAGTGTCCAAGTTACTGTCTGCTCTGAATGCAACATGTTTTGTGCCATTATCTAACTGAATTTATGCTATAAATTTTATAGATAGCTCCACAGTTAAAAATTGCCTTTTGGTTAGATGTACAGATTCAACAAATCCTAGATCAAGGTCAATTCTAAAGCTACAGTTTGTTGTTGTTCTCTCCCAGCCATTACTTAGTGTATCAGTGAAATAGCCCTTGGATTAAAGTGTACTGTTACATCAAAACACATAGCCTTGTAGGCATTAGGAGCACTAAATGTATCTGAATCACAAGGGGGCCTGATTTTTGTTTTGCTTTATCCTTTGCTATGTCAGACAGAGGATTTCCTACCCTTGTTTGTGAAAAGCAAGCTGGGCTGGAGTTAGAAAGGAAAGCATAAAACTGATTGCTTGATGGTTTAATGTTACAGACCACCTACTTGGAGAAGGCTGAGAGTTTGAGTCAAATTGAAATTCTAAAGAGGAAAAAGCTTTAGATCAGCAACAAATGGGTAAAACTTAGTGGAAAATTAGAAGAACAATAAAACACAATTCCATTTTGTTAGCAGTTTGGTACTTGGAATAGCTTTACATGTAAGAAAACATAAAGCAAAAGCAGCCACTTAGGGGAAAGACATTAGACAGACATTAGACTTCCTAGACAGACCTAATATAATTTTATACACTTTAAACACCTTGTGATAATGCTACGTATATTGAGATACTGGTTTACACCAGTTGTTTATTGTGCAGTTAAAAAGGGAGAAAGTTATAAGTAAACATATAAGGGAAGGAAAATAAAACATGTATATTTCCAGAACAGGCTTTTTTTTTTTTAAGGGAAAGCACAAGGCAAGATTTTTGTGGTTATTTTGTGACTTCAACAAGCAATTTATCTATAAATTATTTATTTAGAATAAAATATGGAAGTTAATTACAAAGAATAGATGTATCTTTCACTGCACAGTTTTTAAAAAATTATTTTTAGTCCTCCCTGTAAAACTTGAAAATAGACTGTCAGTTTAATCCTCGAAGTCCAGTCTGCACTACATAAGTTATTTATAGAAAGTTCTGTAATAGTAATAAACAGAAGTTTTAAGTACAGAGAGATTAACAAGTTAAAGAAATCGACACGAAGATTTTTAAACTGAAGGCGCCAATGCAAACACGTGCGGAGCTAGGCCAGTGCATGTAAAAACAAGTACTGCAGGAAGGGCTGTGGTCAGGTACTGGGTACCAGTGAACACTGTCACAGGTTACAGACCAATCAGCAAAAGGCATTTTCATTTCATTCCTTTCAGTAGCAGGAAAAAATGAAGGAAACTAACAGAATGAGGTCAAATTTAAAATTCACTTTTGGCTGAAATATTTACCTAACTTTATGACCATCCTTAAATAAATGCGTTTGCTTTGGGGCACTGTGCAGTACATGATATACATATCTGATTAAGGTTTCTTGGACAGAAACAGAGGAATTCTCTCAAAATAGGAGGATCTGATTGCAAAGCGAGTTTGATAGGGACTACTGAACTCAAAGCAGAGCATTGCCACAATGAGTTTAAGGCAGTTCAGCTTAGTGAAAGTAAGAACTTTCAATCACAAAGAAATTAAAAAGCTGTCAGCTGACGTTTAAGTTTACTCAGAATATTTTCCAGAGAGAATGGCTACGGATCACTGCTATTTGTCAGGCTGTCCGCTTCCATGATAACACTGTATAGGAATTTACATAGAGTGGGCTAAAACCTTTTATTCCCAAACACATTTCTCTTCGTCTCGATCACTTGGGAATCCAGCAGCACAAGTGCGGGGGGCCAAGCAGATCCATTGCGTTTGTGTAAAAGCCAGTTCTGTGTGCTGCACACCAGTAAGTAGTGAAAGAGCCTGTCTGCTTCGGTAACCCTGAGAGGGATGAAGTTTTTGGTTGTGATCCCTTCTTTAAGTCAGACTGAATCGATCCATTGTTTGTGGGAGGACAGCTGGGGGGGATGCAAGGGAAGTGTGAAGGAGAAAGGAAAAGATTCTTCAGGATAGAACTGAATGTTTTCTTGGTAAACAGATGTTCCTGTAGTGGCTGTTTTCTACCGATACAACCGGTTATTAGCCAGTACAGGCCAGTAAGTTCGGTGGACAGAGTGATGCCTGATGCATGCTAGCAGGTGCCAGGGCAAGCTTCTCACTTCACACATATGAAGCAAAGAGATGGGAGTTGTAAATAGAAATGGCCATTTTGCCCCTATCAGTAAAGGAAGAATTCCACATTAGCAGCTGCCAGGCTCTGCAGAGGCTGACACTAACTTTCCCTTCCAGGTGGGGAGTGTTATTGTTTCGAATGCCCCTTTTAGAGACCTCCTTCCCAGAGCTCTGGGATGTGGAAAGACACTGGAAGCTATTTTAAACCTTTGCAACAGGTGGTTAGAGTCAAAGCACACTACATGGAAGTGGTAGTCTTTCCAAGATTTCCATTTTAGCTGTGTGAATTATTTCTTACTTAGCTAGATGGGAGTTTCAGCAAGTTGCACTCAATTTTTATATGCTTTTTATAACACGCACTCAGGGCAAGTGTTACTTCTTTCTGCTTCAAAACACATGTGAGCAAATGAGCATCTAATCCAATACGCAGCAGTGGCACACCAGCCAGATGTCTTTTTTGTGCTTGAAAGTATTTTTGTTCAAGCCCATAGATGAAAGTTCTTTCCACTTTAAGGATATTCAGCTTACGCACATGCAATTAAAGGATTCCTAACGCCAGAGCTGGATGAACCATCACGTACAGCTACATACAAACTCTGTTACCAGGGTCTTGCATTTGCATTGAATCAGTACTGACTTCTTTCACGGCCTGATGTGCTACTGTGTGATTTTGCTAAGGTCTGCTCCCATGTCTATCGCCTTCATTATTCCTCTGGATGGGACCAGATTTGGGCCCCAAGACTCAGCAAGAGCACAACTGTTGCATAAAAACTGCTCTGCAGTACCAGAATGGTCCTGAGCAGTTCCGTTCCTGTTCAAGTGTAACAAACAGACATCAGAAATTGTCACATGTGAAGTATTTGTGGCTATTATTTGCTGTGCCCACTCTCAGTTCTGAAACCCTTAGAGAGCCCAAGTCCGAAATCCTTATCAAAAAATAACAGTTGTACTTATTTGTAAGTAACAGTTCACATAGCAATGCCTTCATGGAATATTTTAGCTCCCAGACATTTCTCCGCTGCAGTCAGCTGACACTATTTTTTTCCCTGTAGTAGGAGGTAGAAAGCCTAAGGGAAGTGATCAAATACTGGTAATAACAAGAACGTACTAAAATTAATTTTGTGTTACTACTACCAGTACTAAATGCAGAAATTAGCTGAGTGGCACGAACGGAACAGAACAGACTTCAGCAACAGAAGGTAAATAACGCAGTGTTTTACATAAGCATCAAATATTTGACAGTTTTACAACTGGCTTGTTACTTCCAACAACTGTTGCATTAGGGTAAAGAGCATTTGCTCTTTCCATTTCTGGCTTTCTCACATCCTTAGAACAGCTCATGCCTGGAGGATGTGCTAAGAAACTGTGGCTTTGTATTAATTCCACTTGGGCATCTGAAAGGTTATTTACTTACTCAGCTATCACAGTAGAACCCAAAGGTTTATCTAAGCAGCTCACCAGAGACAAAGTGAGGCTGCCCATTAAGGTACGAGCTCATAATGGCTTCAGTGAGCTTATTTCACACATCCTAATCAGACAGGACTCACTTTTTGGTGCTCCCACTGGAGAGGGTAGGCACCTTCGGCCCTACTTAACCTCTAACCCACAGTATAAAAGTTACATGAGAGCCAAGGCTTGGGGTCATCTTATTATTACTCCAGTAGTGCCTGGGGACGCTCACAGAAATTGAATCCACACTGACAATAGTGCCTGTCTCAGGAAACTGGGAGTATAAATATTCAGAAATGTACAGAAGGACAAAGTCAGGAGGTGTTGTATCATCATTGTCATCAGGGAACTGAGGCACAGGAGCTTCATTTACCCAATTTCATGGCTAAGCCAGGTGTAGAGCCCCAACCTTTTAGTCTGCGGTGTTGGTGAAGCACAAAGGCAGCCTGCTTGCCCTGGGGCTGAATAAACCCAGGCAATTACAGTCCTCAGCTCCGGGTTGCTTTAGTGCTGCTCCTCACTCATCCACGGATGAAAATTTGCAGTAGGCTCACGGTGCATTTGGCTAGGCTAACAGTTAGATAATACTAAAAATCTAGCCTACAGCACATTTTAAAGAGGGGGTGACAAGACACTGTATATATTAACATACGCTGAACTCATCAAGGGAAAGATGCGGGAAGCGTCACTTTAGATGTGACCAACCGAGCCTATATTAAGTGTGTACCGTGCCAGCACTAGGTTTCTTCGGTCACACTAGAACAGACTAGCTAACCAGTTCTAAGAGAGTTGAAGTCAGTGGAGTTACAGCAGCAGCAGCATAGACTGATAGAAAAATGATCAGATAGAAAATTCGGCAAATTATTACTTCATTAATAACAAAATACTGTGAGATTTTACTAATCCTTAGAACATATGTACCTTGAGACTAAAAAATTAATGAGAATTCTGAGACAATGTGGAAATATTTTCAGAAGAGTCCTAAAACAAGTAATTTGTTAAAATGCTTTTTAAGCCGTAGCTACAACACCTGCAGTTATATACCCTATGAACAATGTATTCCTACACTTCCATGATGCACAGGAAGCATCCATAGTAGTGATAACAGCTGCTTAAAATTCCAATTTTAGTAAAAAAGGTTTTATCCATGATTTCTCTATTCAACTACAGCTTGCTATATTTGACTTTTCTAGCAGCAATACTCTTTTTTTTTAAAAAAAAAAAGTGAGCGAAAGTGTGAGTCCATTTACAGATAGAGAAGGCATTTATTCCTTGTATACCTAAGACTCCCAGAGGGAGATGTGGGTCTTCAAGGAATGTAGGGTGGGGTGGACTGCAACTTCCCTTCCGCCCATGATATTAGATTAGCCCCAAATTACTGTTTCTGCTGCCATTTTTAGTGATTTGGTATCAGCAGCTACAGACTGCTCTGAGATAAGAGAAGGGCATGTGAGCTCTGACGGGTTCTCAGTCTGGTACAGGACTATATCAGGCCGGCAGCTGTTGCTGTGATTGAAAAGGTATGCTGAGAGTTCAGGGCAAGCTTCAACAAACAGCACCCGCTTCCGAAAAATGTACTCCTAGCACAACTGCACCCAAAACCCTGTTTATTTAAGGATTTCAGCGTTAGGCCTGACATTTGTGTTGAAACCTGAGTTTTTACAGTGTGAAATGAAATGACATTAAAATGTTTTTAGACAACATATTTGGGGACGTATAATAAACACTGAGCCATTACCCATAAGGATCTGCTGACACATGTAATCTATAGCACTGACACGTTAGTGCTGGCTTTACCACAACTAGTAGAGTTACTGAGTAGGCATTACTTGTACTAGGCGAGATGGCTTGCAGGAGAGCGATAAGATGATACCTAACATGCAGATGACTCTGGGACCACAATCTCAGCACTAGTTCCCACATTCTGGGATGCAAGTGCTGGTTCTGGAGAGCAGAAGAAGTGAGATCTAGACCAGACACCTCTAACAAGTGTGGGAGTTGTTACAGAGCAACTCCCAGACCACTGCAGTGCTGTACACATCACAGGGATTTTCAAACTCAGAAGAAAACATTATTTCAGATAAATTTTCCCATGGGCCACATTCTCCATTACCTTGCCCCTTGTGTGATCACTGTATTTAATGTGAAAAGCATGTAAAACACTATTGTTCCACTGGGAGTGTTTCACTCTCAAGGTAATTTAAATATGACTGCATGGGGTAAGAGGGACAGACCCAGTGTTGTCAGTATGTTGTGCAGAGAAAAGATGCTCATGGGTTTCCTGCTTTATGCCCCTGGTTGCTCTGCTCACTTCATACGCCTCTCCTCACCAAAACCCCATGATTCATATCCAGGCTGTTATGCAACACAGGAAAAACATGGTTAAACGGTGTTTTGACTTGTGTCACTAACTAGAAAACCTGGGAACTGACTCAGTACTCCAGTCTGCCTACTCACAGTAGCACTGCTGGAGTTAGACATCGTATCTTTAAAGATCTACATATATAGTGAGCTTAAACTAAAGACTTCCACCCTTCCTTCATGATAACAGAAAGTGCCGTCCTCATGAGGACAGATGGCCACATCTTTCATGTTTCAGCTTGGGGAGTTGATTTATGCCAGGTATAACTTTGTAGAGACTGAGAGTTACAAAATGCTACATTACAATACATGAAAAATAGATGTATATGCTTTAAGTTAGTTCTGTACAACCACGGCTGTGCATGAAAAAGGAGGAAATACTGATTTGCATAAATACCATTGCAGGAGATTTACTGTAAAACTGATGCAATTATGTGGTTGAAATATCCTGTTAGTAATTAGGATTTTTGAGGAGGATAAGTATAGAAGAACACAAAAATTAGACTTGATTAATACCAGAAAATTCCCAGAGCGTACCACATGTCCCTATATCAAGCGATTAACGCTGTATCCTCAGTGCCTGAAGGAAATTACCTGTAGGTACTGCCGCTGCATGGAATATCCTGCTCGCTCATCACAGGATCGTTCCTTCATTCCCTTCACATGTACGGTTGCCAAAGACACTGGGAAGCTATAAATCTCTCACACCTATGCCATGAGCCTTACAAGTGCGACTGAAGATTTCTATTTTCTAGGACAGTGTTTGAAATGCATGGACGAACCAGTTAAACAGTGTGTTTCAGTCAAGTATAAATTAATGTCAATTAATGATTTAAACACTTTTATATTAAATCTACCAATTAATATTTGTATTCCATTAAATATATCATTTCAGAGCATTTTTTTCTGAAGAAATCACAAACCTAGCCATCCCTGTTGTTGAAGCATGGCAAAATGTCACGAGGTCAACTCAAGACCAGAGTGTTTAAAATGAATGAGAATTTTCCTTTGAACTTTTGTTTCACAGTGCCAAGCTTTTCTCCAAGGGTTAAAAATTTGGTGCTGAAAGCTGATGTTCCCACTTCAATCCATGATTCCTAGACATAAGGCTTTAAAAGGGAAACACGAGCTAGAAACAAGGCTGTGGGTGCATGAGCCTGACACAGGGTGAGATTCAGTCTGCTCTGGAGAGTGGAGACAGTTTGGGCACTGGGGTCCTCTGCAGCAATTCAGGAGGTTTGCTCTGAGCAACCACCCGAACATCAGGTCCCTTTGGGGAAGAAGGGCATGATGTTAGAGTCCTGGACATGCACCGAGTTCGTGCATTAAGCAGGTCAGTGCCTGGATCTACACCCAGGTGGATCTCATCTTCATACACAAAGCCTGCCTGATGAGCCGAGGTGCTGGGGAGGTGGATAGCCAGAAACTGGCATTTTTCCCCATCAGTGGTTTCATTGTCATCTGTAGTTTGAATTTAACAAAAATGTGGTGGAGAAACTTAAGAGGTTTCTTGATCCAGAAAGTGAATGGGAGAGGGTTGCCCATCCATCTCATGGCTCAGGTGAAGCTCCTGCTGACCACACCGTGGTAGCTTTCCACCCTTTGAAATAAGGGACTTCCACAGGGATACAGTTAACAAGTCTAAAACAAGAGGAGAAAGGACTGATTGTGCTGCCTAACTATTAGGTGCATAGTCCATGGAAGAGGAGAGTTTGGTGGTCTGAAAATGCCCTTTGTGTTTCTAGTTTCTCAGTTCCTGGAGCTAAGTAGTGCCAGGCAATCACAAGTTTGCTTGCGAGACTTGCATGTGTTTGGGGATTACTGTTACATACATCCACACCCGCAGTTTTTACCCATGACAGTTAGCATGGTGGGACCCTAATCTCAGTGAGGTCTCTCAGATGTTTTATAAATACAGTGAACTTTTTCCTGCTCGAACCATATAAACCGTTGTTGAGCCATCGCTGCTTTGCTGCCGAGTGTCGATATGAACTGCTAAGCATGAAATACTGCCCACAGCTTGAAGACCTACAGAATATTCTCATGAAACTATCATTTTCAGGCACAGTGGATAAAAAAAGCTATATTACCGATTTTAAAAATATATATAATCGGTGCAAACATACAAAGATGTAATGAAAAGCTGCTGTAACAACAATTCTCCCTGCTTAACTGTTGTTATGGGGTTGAATATGCCATTTGTAAGGTTTAAATTGCTTTTGCAGTCAAGTGTTGTAATCCATTAGTGATAAGAAAAGGTATTTGTCTATCGGTTGTGGTTAACTGCATTCCTTGTATTAGAAACAATTTAGTCTCTTACGTGAACCCAGTGCAGGAAATTGTTTAGAGAGTCTGGCTGCAGAGCTGGAAAAATAGAGCAGTTAGTGCTCCCTTCCCCCTGCAGCAATGTGATGTATAACTGAACGCTGACAGCTAGCAACTTAACCTTTAAGGGTGTTGCACAGAACAGCACTACATACTTTTGCTCAAAGGATTTCAACTGCTTCACTCGGTAATGCCTTCTAAGTAAAGTTGTGTAGAAAGAGTAATATGTTTTTCAACTCTTCCTGTCAATTTATTTTTTAAACGGTGGTGTTCCTACTTTTGTCTGTTAAATCATGTGAATTGATTTTTTTTTAAGATAATACTATTACTCTGACAGCAGATACGTATTATATCTCTGTACAATCACAGCATGGTTTATGTTGGAAGGGACCTTAAAGCCCATCCAGTCCCACCCCCCTGCCATGGGCAGAGACACCTTCCATTAGACCAGGTTGGTCAAAGACAAATGGAAAAACTTCAAGATTTCGTTCTTTCACAGTGAAATTGCAATTCCCATTTACAAGTAGGCTATCAGGTTAGATTTGCTACCAGCCACATGGCTTTTCTTTGTGTTTCGGAGTAGTGCTTGTTGAACATTATCAGCTTTGCATGTTTGGCCAAACATTAGTAGTGAATCAGTACATTTCGTAGGGTTTCTTTTTCCTCTATAAAGATGCTGACAAATGTTGCAACAGACCTCTAACATATGATCTAACACAGTAAAGCACGATGCATATTCCATATCACAGACTCATCGAAATTAGAGATGGGAAAGATGTATCAGATGGTAACGTCAACCCCCATACTGGCACTGAACTGGTGTACTAATAGCCTTGGCCACTGCCTGGTATCTGGCTTATTAGCAGAATGTGGAATTCTGGATTATTTCAGGATCCATAATACACTGCACATGTACCAAGCAAGATTTTTTCTAAGTATTTTGAAGTATTAATTCAAAAGCACTGTTGTAATTTAGCCATCTTCTCCTGTATTATTACAAGTAAGTTGCATTTTGAGAAGGGGGTGATCTCGTAGGAAAGCTGGGTCAGCAGCCTGTTAGAGGCTGGTCCCAACCTCTCCTGAAGCCCCCAAAGCAGCCTTCCTGTGGGATTCAAGAGCTGCAGCTGTTCCAGCAAACTCAGGATGTGCCTAGAAAGATTAGCACCTAGACAGGAGCTGCAGTCATTGGGCTGGACACCACCTGATATTACATCTAGGATCCCTGTGTTCTACTGTTTAAAATAATCCCTACTGAGTACAAGATTTTAGGTTTCCAGAGGCTTGCTGTTTGCTGGCAGTCTTTACTTTGTCCTGTAAAACACCTGAATTCCATTTTTGGCAGAGGAATTGGAATATTAATATCACAGAGGAGTCAGCTTTCCCACCTAATGTATTTGGCAGGAGGAGCTCTGAACTACAGGGAAGGCTGGCTAAACCCCCAGAGAAGGACAGTCGTAGGAAAGCAAGCAGTGAAAGAGGAGACTCAACCTGCATTACACAGGTTTTACTTGTTTATCAGCAGTGCTGCAGAACTTAAGCTACTGATTCCGGAAAAACAAGAGTACAGAGTCCGTGCCAGGACCATGTCTTCCTTACAAAGGTTAGGCGTCTAGCCACGCAACAGCATATTCTTCACAGCAAATAATCACATTAATACCAAATTCATTCTTGTGGAAAGTGTTTGGAAATCGTACATCATCGTTAACATGACTATTTCCTGCTATCCTGCTGCCGGGGTGCTTCCAGCAAAGCCTGCAAGAAGGAACTAGGCATTTAATGATGGTGGTGCTTGCAGCTGAGTGGGAGGGCACTAGTGCCACAGCATCTTGGGTCAGATTTCTCTTATGGTTTTAATCTGTGTTCATCTGACAGTGATTCTGACTCGTTTTCATTGAGCATAACCATATGTTTGGTTTTCAGCAACACATGGAAAAGTAAGGACACTGCTCGCAAGCTGAAATGCCTTAACAGAGAGGGAAAGGATAATGCTGCATCTGCACCACCGTTCCTTATTTATCTTCAAAGACTGGGTTAGATTTACTGCATCTGTCAATCACCTCCAAGCACTTACTCCATTTTTCCCCCTCTTTGTAAATCACATCCATCAAATCTACTGCTGTCAGGCAGACAGTAAAAGCTATCTGCCCCCTGAAGGGCCTCTCCACCCAAAAGCAAAACAAGCACCTGATAATCCAGTGGAAGCCCTGCGGGATATAAATATACCTGCAGCGTATCGGGTCAAAACAACCAGGGGGAATCTGAAGGTTGGAACACCAGGGTGCTGTGTCCAGGTCACATGAGCATCCCCCTTCTCATACATCAAGTTCTCCTCAAATGGGAAACATTTATCCAGTCTCTTGAAAGTTAATTTACCCCCTGCCCCCCCAGTGTTTCCTTTGGCTTCAGGTAATGCAGGAAGATAGTTACCCCGCATCTGCTTTATGTGCAGCTGGGATCTCTGCTCTGGTTTCAGGCAGTTTCTGCCTCTGCAGCCGTAAAAGGCGGCACACTGGAATAAACACAGCTCTGCCCTTGCACGGAAGGTCCAAACTCCCTGGACAATCCCCCAGCCTGCTGGGCCTGATGCAAGTTCACAAGCATTTGATGATTTACATTCTACCTTTACTTTGAGCAACCTGGTCTAGTGGAAGGTGTCCCTGCTCATGGCAGAGGTTTGGAACTAGATGGTCTTTAAGGTCCCTTCCAACCCAAACCATTCTGTGATACTTTGGATTATGCTTTTTCTCACATTCTGTTTCACACAGGAAGGGTGACTGGAATTAGATACTTGGTGCTCACCTGACAGACAAACTGAGCTGTACACAGGAAGCCAGTTCAGATTCTGGCCATGAACAATTGCAAGAAATGGTAACTATAGGAGGGCAGACTTCAGGCTCCGTGTTGTAAACACTGTCAGATGCAGAAAATAGTTTCTGGATTTTATACAAGGTATTAGGCTATCAAGATGTGATTACAAGGCGTAAGTTTTTCTGGAAACCTATTTATATGCAGCTGAACACTGCTTTTGATTCATGAAGCTCCTTTTTTATATAAAATGCAGTTTGGCAAGTTTTAGCACTTAGTTAACTAATTCCCACCAGAAATACTGAAAGCATGGTTTCCATTTATAGCAAAATGGATTAAGCTGATTTAGAAATACAGTATGTTGACAGTACTATTTAAAAGCAGATGGACAATTTGCTCCTTTCTTCTTCATGACAAAAATGAGTGGTAACCATCAAATGCTGTGCATCAGGATGCTAGCCTCTCCTTTCTGTGAAGGCCAGCATAATGGTTTCCAGTTGTAAAAGCGAATCCAGAGCAGCCTGATTTATTGTTCTTCACCATCCTCAAAAGGCGCTGAGGCATCTACGCAGCCCTTTCTAGGCAAAGTTAGTGTAAATCTCTGCATGAAGTTTTACAGAACATGACTTTGATTGGTACAACAGTTCACAGTGCTAGTTATTGTTTAATTGCAAGTGTTTGGTGATGATTTTCTATTAATTACGAAAGTTTATGCTAGTGTAACTCCAAGCTTCAAGAGATCTGTGACAGTATAAAACTAGCGCAAAATGAGAAGAATTATATTTTGGTTGTTATTAGCATATGTCTTGTTGGAGCCTCAATAATTAAATATTCTATTTGTGCTTTATGGAAAGAACTGTCTCGGAGAATTCTGCAGTATAATAGAAACAATCCCAGAAAAAGAAATGCACGTCTTTATACTAAAATATATAGATACACAAACTCAGTGCCCTCAGAATTATTCATAATTCACATAGAAAATAGATTTCTTAAAAGATCTGCGTATATGTATGACAAAACCACCAGCACAGTATTTGATGACTACCTAGGCCACATTTTCTGCTGCTCTTACTGATGTCAAGCAGTTTCTGACTCTGTTCTCACTGACTTTTATCAGGTTGGAAATAGACAGAAGTCAGTGACAGAGGATTTGTTAACGATCCTAGGCAATAGACTAGCCTATGAAAAGTCCCAATCACCCAGCAAGTATATAAAGGTTCTTACTAGACACAGGAATTGATCTTTTCCTTGAAAAACGCGAATAGTAACTACTAGCATCATCCAGCCAAGTAATGAGCCACAGGGTAGAAACACATCGCTCTCTCTGGCAAAGGAGTTAACTGGTTGTTCCTTGACTCTCCTCTGAAAATATTATAGCAACTCTGTGTAGTCCCAGTAGCAGAATTGTACCATTGCCTCTGCCAGTGCCCCCCAGGTCGGGGCTCCCTGAGAAGCGCAGTGCACCCTCTGCACAGCGCTCACACACTACGGAAACAGCAGGGAAAGCTGCCCCTGTCACAGGGACAGCGGGCGCATTGGTGATGTTTGTTCTCCCGTGCTGCCGAAGGACGCAGGCTGTAACAAAGCCTTTTCAAAATGAAAACAAATAAAGGTTTTCATATGGGCACCAAAACGCAGGAAATCAGACCAAGAAGCCGCACTGTGTATCTTTCCCCTAAGACATTTAGATCTGTCTCAAATATCTGCCAAGTTTGTGTTCAAAGAACCCATGTAAAACATATACTGTGGTACAGGAGAGTAAAGGAAAGATCCACGTAGCCCTCAAGTGTAAGGAATTCTTTCAGGTCCTGTGTGAACAGTAATGTTTCTTATTTGCAGTAAGTGCACCGAACTGGAAAACGCAAACCCTCTGACTTTCAGGAAGCAGGGACTGCAGTCATTTTCAGCTGAAGCCAGTGAAGCTGTGTGTGCCCACACGATCTGATCGTCAGCTCGATCTGCAGTCACTCCCGCCGTTCCCTGACTGCAGCGTTTTATAGTCAATGAATAACGCTGTGATATTTTCTTACAAATATGCTAGGCTGATGCCACAAATACTTTTGCTAACGATCCAGAACATTCACAGTCTGTTTTAATTATTCCTTCTCCTTTTTACATCTCGACTATTATTGAAATAAGCAGAAGTTACCGAAAAGTGTTAGGAACAAAGTTGAAGCGTGTAAAAGCAGTGCAATATTACAAGATTGTAAACAGCAGCAGCCTTCTCTGAGCATCTGTTTGCTCTCAGCCACACTGTCCCAACAAAGTTTGCTTCACAAGAGTGTATCGATTCATGACAATCACACTTGCATCTGAAATTTGGCTGAGGTGCCTACATCTGAGCCACAAGGCAGGTGGTAGCAAGCTGCCAGGCTTAACTCCCAGAAGGATTACGGAGCTTCAGGAAAGTGATTTTTTAAATGGATCAGTTCAATGTGATTTTCGTTGATCCTCAGATGTAGAAGATTTTAGGACTGTGCTGACCAAAGCCACATACCTTTTTGTAGCTGCACATCTGACAGAGAGACCTAATGATAAGTAATTGGGGGCAGAAGGAATATAACAATGAAACACCCAGATATCTCTGTTACTGTTGTTAAGTGCTGCAAAATATGGTAAAATTTGAACATCAAAATCTGGAAATACTTAATAATTAAGGCAATAAATACATAAAACAAAATTAATCTAGACAGGTATATGGCAGAAGTTATTCAAACCCTCCCTTGCTAACAGATAACAAATTGAGGTAATTTACATTCTCCTTAAGCCAAGCTATCAGAGGTTTCACTCTCTAGAAGTGGCCAGTTGGAGAGAGACCCCCAGTACAGAAACGCTGCACACCCCAAATGCCCTATGGAAATAGCACCTGCACAGCAATAAGCTTTCCAATGTTTACACTCCCTGCCTTCTGCTGGAAGACCATGACACAAGGCAAGTTTAGGTCTGTATTATTAAAGATTAGTCTGGTTACTGTCAAGCTCCAGAGTCCCTCAAATGACTGTCCCTGGATAAGCCAGCTATTGATCACCAGGTACATTACATTAAATTTTAAATATATATACACATACAATAAAATACATGTGTGTGTATAGACATCTTGAACACAATTTTCAGAACAATGTTTTTATGATTTAGTATTTTCCCAAAATAGATGCATACATCTGCATGCTTGAAGTATCTTACCCTTAGGAGTTTTAAAAAATACATATAATTGTGCCACATTTTTGAGAAAAAGTCCTTCCTATTCTGGGATCTTATTGCACTCAACTTTGTTATGGATACACCAGTGTCTCCAGGGCTCAGCGCACTGAAATAATTGTAATCCAATTGTGCTGAAATATTTAAGGGAGTTTGTTGCTGTAAGAACATTCCATTTGAGTCAAGACACACAGCCAGAAAGTTTTCAGAAATAAAAGTTATGGCTTTTATCCAACTTCTGTGAACGTAAGTGGCCAGGCTATCATCTCCAAGTCGGGCTTGGGCTGGAATCTGCATTGCACTACCTGGTTCACTTAACAGTTGTTTGTGCTAAGTAAAAGGAGTTACCAAGTGTAATAGCAATTTACACCAGGTACATGGCTAGATGTAGCCGTGAGTTGGTTTACTCTGCCAGGCAGGTACTCAAAAACAGCAAGGAATGCCTTATTTCAGCCCTGCTTTTCATTAATTGCCCAACATACTATGCTTTCAACCTCGCTCTTATCACCCATATAGTATTCCATCCTCCTGCTGGCTAAACACACCCCTGGATCTGTTATTTATTACTAATTTTGAAACATGTAAACACAATTTGTATGATTTTATGCAAGTCATTTCACATTTTCAGAACTGAGATTTGAATAAATTCTGATTATTTTTAACTTTTGTAATATATGAAGGGGTCAGTCATGTAAGCAAATCAGGACTTCCTCTCATTTTGTTATAAATGAGCATAGGAAATATATGGCCTAAGTCTGAGAAAACAGCTGTGAAGTTTTTTATGACTTTATTAATGATAATTACTGCAACTGTCTCTCTCTGGACTTTGAGCATAGCAACCTTTCTAAGATACATTTTAAGTCCACTTAGTTACTTGTGCCAACAGAGAATCACCGAGGGGACAGGGGTCTGGCTTTTGCAGCGGGTACACTCACTCCTTGAGGCTCACTTGCAGCACACCGGCTCTGTCAGAACAGCCGCCTTCGAAACTTGGGTTTGCTAAATCTCACAGGTAAACACACCAGTTCTAGCATGTGAAACGGTGGTACTTGCACTGCTGTCAGTATTTATGGATCCTAGTAGCCTACTAAAGCCCTGATACTTCATGCCTTTTCTACCAAGGCATGATTTCATGTGTCTGAATAGTTCTAGGGAGCTTTTAGAAGAACCCAGTTCTGCTGCTTAGCTTATGCAGCCGCTGATTTTAATGGGACCATTGACCAAGTTAACCATGGGCACCAGCATAACCTTTGACTGTCAAAAGGACAAAGTGGCTCTCGGACGTTGATGTTGACTAACGTGCTAGGTGTTTGCGTAAAATTGCATCTGAAGAACACAGACTCCGTTTCTGATGTCTCCCTGTCAATGTGTTTTATTCCAACATCCATAAGGCTACAGAAGACTTAACCTCTGTGACTTGCACAAGGTCAGAGCAGAGTCAGAAGAACAGAGTCTTGGTTTTATACAAAAGCCGTGGCTTAAAAGAGTAGACCACACTTACATTGATGTAGCAGTGATATACACGTGCACATTTTCAGCCTTTAACTATTAATCCCCTGATTTTTGGCTATTTCATTTTTACAAAGGGGTTTTTGTTTCCTTTTGTTTCATTTTTGGCCCAATGGCAAACTAAAAGAAATGTACAGAAAAAGCCCATTTACCCATTGCAATTGTTAAATCTTTTCTGCAGTGCCCACTGGTTGAATCTCATGGGACCAGTTTGCTTCTGATAAAAATAAACACAGTTGCTTTGATTGCAGTGGAAGTCCATGGCTAATTTCCACTAGGTGGAAATGTGGTCTACAGTTCCAGCGTGATGACATCAGTGTATTTTCTTTGATAACAACTGATATTTCTAATGAGTAATCTATATCAGTGGAAGAACAAATGGGACAATTAGGATTTAATAGTTAGAATCCTTATAAGAGGGGAATGAGATCCTAAGAGCAGAATTTTATGACATTAAACTTGTAAACAGCTAGGAAAATTCTAAAGCAAAAACAAAAGTGAACAAAAAATGCTAATCCATTTGTCCCATGGCAATTAAGTGTTTTCTCAGTAGTGATACAAGTCACTTGAGGTGATTTGAACCTTCTAACATAGGTAATATTGGAGAACTGAGTCATGAAGCTTTTCAGATGAAGTCCTGCTTTGAGTATTCACCTCTGCTAATGGAAATCAAGGATAAATTGTGACCACATGGTTAATCTTACTCACGAAGTCGGAGTGAGGAAACATGCTGACTGAAATCAGCTCAGAAATACTCAGTGAAATATTTCCAGATTTCCTAACCCAAGGCTGATGATTGGGTTCCAAGAAAAGATAATGCAAATTTTATAAATGCAAACCAGCTGCTTTCTGTAAATCAGCATGTTGTTTTCTTTCCGAAACAGGCCAGAAAGCTGAGCATACTGAAGAATGAATTTGCATTGTTCGTTTTCAAACAACTGTCATTTATCTGTAGTGAACTCATTTGAAAATGGTTACATTTTAAGGCTTAAATTAAAATCTTTTGAAATTACACTTTTAACACTGCATTAAATGGCACTGTGTGCTGTCCTGAATGGTGCACATGTAGTTGTATATGTTCTAACAAAAGCCACTAACACTTCCTTGACATATCAATTATTTTTCTTTCAATATCTAAACCATAGAAGATGGGCCTCTTAGAAAATTTAACCGTGATTATTGAGGCGTAACATGCTTTGTCAGCTTCCTAGTCTCATTTCTGGGGTGCAGGCTGCTTAAGGGCATAATGTGAAAATGCACATATTCCACTGCTAGAGTGTCCCCTGTCTACTGCATTGGTTTGTCTTCAGTTTTTTACTTATGTGGCCAGCTTTGCAGCCCTGAAGATGCCTTCCAGTCCATCCTCAGACTCACCAGTAGCAGGCAAGCTTTGCACTGCTCTGCACGAGTAGAGCTCCATCCAGCTCTTGACTTTTCCACTGCTGGCGCTGGATGACATTTCCTGATGCAAGATACTGTTTGTAATCAGCATCTGTGTCTTATTTGACCTCTGGCAAATAGTCAAGTTGGCAGTTCTTTGTGCACTATTTTAGTCAGATTTGTAGGTATGCCCTAGTTCCTTGAAGTTCCTTCCCTTCTGCAGATGCTGTAGATGTCATCTAGCCAAACCTCTTTCTGTGTTTGTATTGGTCCAGGAAAGGAGAAAGGGAGTTACTCTAACCTGCTTTCAGAAGATACATAGACTTGTTCAAGGTGATACAAGCAGTCTGTGGTAGACTTGGAAAGGAAGCCTAGATCTCTCAAATCCTATCCCAGCACAGCACACTTATGAACATCAAGTATTGGCAATGTAGCTTGTTCTCAGAGTTTTCAGTTCTAGGTTGTGCATTCCTGTGATTTGCAAGAGCTGTTGGCTGTCCTAACTGTTGCCATAAACAGTTGGCTTGGTCAGTATGAAAGTCCATTGACTATCTTCACACAGAGTTCATGAGAAGTGTCTGTGAGCCCTAAAAATTTCACTCCTGGTTTGAGCGAACAAAGTGAAGTTCACTTGAAACCATCTGACTTTCACCGGAGTGATTGTCAAAATGGTGTTAAACAGCCAAATGCACAGTGTTACAGAATACTCTGGGTTGTTCAAACCCAGAGTTTTAAGAACTGGAAAAATGTGTTTCACCATTAGATGATTGAAATGTGGCTCCTTTTTCATACCAGTGGAAGAGCTTAACCCAACCTGTCTTTCCACCTTTCTCAAGAAAACAGTTGAACAACTGGTATTATTTTATAACAAAAATAAAATAAAAATTAGTAATTCTGAAACCCTTTATTACTGCCTTTCTCCTTACTTCTGGGGGCTGCTGGGGTTGAGTTATTTATAAGATTTTATTTTGTGTTTCCTGACCTAAATCGCTGCATAGTTTTAGTGTTACTACACTGTAATTCATTGTATGGTCACCAACCGTATTTTAGTGGTATGAAAAGTACTGTCAGAAGTTAATAAAGCACAGACAGGACTGGTTTTGAATGAAAGGAATGAATATAGAAGCAGCACTAGTATTATTTTTAATAAGTGCCTGACAATTAATTTAATAGGTGTAACAAGCCTTGCTTTCTCCTTGTGCAAACATCTATAAGTGTTTAATTCTGCTTCCAGTTTACTAACTCATGAAGGATTGTGAAAATGGTACATCATTCAGCTTTCAAAATTACCTTATTGAACAACATAGAGGATAAAATGTACCACAGTGACTTAGAGCAAACCCAGCATGAGGCAGTGTTTTACTACTGAAAAACAACAAACACCTTTAATTGTTGGCAAAGAAATAGGATGAATAATGCCAGCAGAGGTAGGGACATCAGTACAAAATTAATGAAAGTGCTGAGATTGACCAGAATTAAGTCTAAAAATTAAAATTTTTGTCATCATATTATATTCAAAGAGCCAAAGCATTTTCATAGGTGATCATTTCAAATGTCTGGACAGAGATTTACTACAACTGTACCCACTGCTATAGAGCAGAAAATACCCCATAATTGGCAATAGCACTAGTGAACATAAAAAACTGATTCCAACAAGTCTTTGCTTTCGTAGAACAGTATACAGGACTGGAAACTATCTACCTTATTAACTAACCACAGTCTGTTCTAATTTAGACACATGTAAATAACACTGGAGTTGTTCCAGATTCATATCAGTGTAATTGATAGCAGGATTTGGATAGCATATACACACACACACACAATAAGCTTTCCTAACACTACTGTACACAAAGTTTTTAGAATAAGAAAAGTTCCTTTAATAAAAAAAAAAACCACACTTGTGTTTTGGATTACAGATTTTCATCAGAACAGTCTTTTGCTTATTCAATCCTGAAGTGTATTAATTCCTGTAATTCCAAATAATTGATTCTCCCTCGGTAATCAGAGTTTAGATTTAGGTTTCTGGACTATTTTCATTCCAGTGTTTTGTACCTTGTCTTGGAAAGTACCCAGTGAGAAAGCCAGCAGTGAGCAGTTACAGTTTGCTGTATTTCTGGCTAGATCATGGCGTAGGCTGGATATTTGGCTGATGTCTTTTACTCACTATACAACTGTATTAATGCCTTGCACATGTTAAGAACCCTTCTCATCAGAACATCTCAGCTGTTTGTAAAGGTGGGTGAGAGCTGTTGCCAGTGTTTTTACAGATGGAGATCTCTAGGGTGGTGCAAGGGGCAGAAGGCAGCACTAGAAACCAGTTTATTGGATCTTATTTCTGCCCTCCAACCACTGGATTCTACTATCTCCATATAGATTTGAAGGATTAGTTGTAAACTAAGTCAGTTTCACTAAATGCATTCAGGTTGCACTAGCTATTTTTGCTACATTCAGAAATAAGTAGCAACATCTAACAACGTAATGGCAGGAAAACCACAATAAAGATCCTTGTGCATTCAGACTGGGTTGTGCTAGTTAGATGCTCTAGGGAGCATTTGGCAACGCTGTCAGTAATTTTATCATCCACAAAGTTCATCTGTAAACCAGTGGCAAGGACCACATAATGGTTCCCCTTGTTCAAGCAGAAGGGAGGAAGAGGATGATTTTAGCAGTTCTAAAGGGGCAGCCGGTAGTCTGAAACCTCTTGGAAATGCCTGGAGCAAATTATCACTCATTCTTCCACAGTAATCTCTGGCAACTCGAACAGCCCCTGGGACTGTGGGCAGCTAGGCACAAATTGGAGTGAACCTGAATTGCTCTGAGTTTTTGTCAGGAGCTCACTCTTCTCAACCAAAGAACGTCAAAGGGTTGGTTTAGCCTCTACCTCCAGGAGAGATCTTCAGCTTAACAGACCTAAGAAGCAACATCTACCAGAAACTTTGATAAGAACTCAACTGTAGGCCTTGAACTGGATCAAATAAGCCTTTTCATCCACAATGAAATACAACCTTTCCCAGTTCAGTTTCATTCCTGTTGCTTTGGCCAAGAGGCTCACTAGGATGCAACCACCATAACAGGCCAAGTGCCAAAACCCAGAAAGATCCAACCAGTAACAGACAGAAATTCTTGACCTAATACAACTAAAATGCAATTTTGATAGCAATGTAAAACACCCCATTAAAAATAAAAACCCTACAGATAAAGCAGGAGAGCAACACATCCTACCGATAGTTTGGTGATCACCAGGCAGAGCCAATACAGCAAGACAAGTCCATGGTCAAGCCAAGGAATTCAAGCAGCTCTGGAACATGGTTGGAGAAGTACACCTCCAGCACAGCTCAGGAAGTTACTAAAGCCCGGGGCTGAGTTTAAGTGGATTTGAGGGCACGTGGGTGGGGTGAGCAGGTGCCCCAGATGAAGCTGCTCAGAGCCATCAAGGCCTCTGCATGCCCTGGGCAGGCCCTGGTTCTCCCAGTGCAGGATAAGGATCTCCTCCTGTCGTTTAGGCAGGGTGAAATGAGCGTCTAGAGCCATAATCTGCTCTCGCATGTATTGCAGTCTAAATCTGGAGTGAATTTGTTGTAGTTCTAAGACCCTTAAAGTGCCACATGTCTTCCCTGCTGTCAAGAAACAGCACAGCTTTACTTCCCTCATTCTTCCTCTTTTTCACACACCCTGAAGGTGCCAGTCTTTCTGCAGGTGGTCTGTGCCATCCACGGTATTCCCAGCCTGGGCAGAGCCGGTGTCACCAGCGGACTGGCAGTTCGCCCTCGAGAGCGAAGGACAGGAATAGCAGGGTTGCTCTAGGTCACTGCATCATGCGAAAGTTCACACACCACCCGCTATGGCCCTGCTGAGCTACTCCTAATAAAATAATAGTGTTACTTCAAAACCCTGTCAGGCCTAGCTCAGGTACACGGGGTCAGCTCTGCCCCGTGTCAGTGACAGTTCGTGGCAGCAGCAGTTCTGATGTGACCGGCTGTAACAGTTTCACAAGTTCTGCTTTCTGAGTTGAATCCTTCTGCTGTTCTATCTCCCCTCTCAAAGACAGAGGCTTCGTGTGTAGCTCATCAGTTGGGGGACAGTCTGGCACTGAGCCATGGCAGTGAGAGACCCCGTCTTTATGGTGATCTGTGTGTGCCCCCTGCATTTTCCCACTTCCCTCTCTGCCTGTCTGGAAAGACTAACAGCCCTGCCTTCTTACATGGGTGATAAATAGGAGCTTTGTAGGCTTGTCCCAATTCCCTGTGCAGGTTTACAGGACAAGTAAGTCAAGTAATTTGCTACTGTATAACCAGACAAAAATACTTGCTTTCTCAAATAAGATCAACAAATATACCTAGAAGAGAAAAATACACAGAAATGCTGAGGAGGGGGGTGGTTTTGGTTTTCCTTCTCTTACAGTAAGCTCATTGGTAGAGCTCTAAAACCGAGTGCTGGCCACACTGGCTGTAACAGTCTGTATCTCCATGTGCCCATTCACTTACACTTCTCCCATTTTTGCTTATTACTCTGATGATAATAATAAGCCCTCTCCCTTTTCCCATTCACCCATTTCTTAGAGCTCTTCTCCAGCCAGGGCCAGATTTTGCTTGTCCAGCTCACACGAGCGACCCACTGATCTCCCCATCACACGAGGCTGCAGAACGGGGTCCTTGCCCTGAACCCACCCAAGAAGGCAGCTGCTGGGGCACAGGGGCGGCCGGGTCCCTGCTTCTCCCCTTCTTTCCCTTCCCGCTGCTGGAGGCCGCCCC
Source organism: Eurypyga helias (assembly GCF_000690775.1). Classification (NCBI taxonomy): domain Eukaryota; kingdom Metazoa; phylum Chordata; class Aves; order Eurypygiformes; family Eurypygidae; genus Eurypyga; species Eurypyga helias. Next base: position 44,439 of record NW_010226048.1, read on the forward strand.
GTCTCCTGACGTGCTGGGCTGCTGTAACGGGATCTCCCCGCTGCTCCCTGCTCTGGACTTTGTTTTTCTTGGCTCACCGCTCACTGAGACACTTTAAAACAGAAAGCAAGTCAAAGCACTCTTGGCTTTCTTCCTTGGCTCTTCTCTCCCCCCACTCCTTTCTTGAAACAGTTTATGAATAAAATAGCAATATTCTCTCTTGGAAGCGTTCGGCTACAATGTTAAAATTTGGGTTTCAAGGACTCTTTGCAGTGTTCAGAAGTGGCAGATGTTTGCAACAAGCACAGCAGGAAAAACCCATCCCGGATTCCTGCAGCAGGAAGTTAAGGTGCAGGCTTGATTTTTGGTAGAAATATGAATGCCCGTAGATCACTCGCTGCATATTTTAATGACATTTAAACATAAGCAGATACAATTAATACTTGAGAAGGAGGGAGCTACTCTAAGCAGCAGGATCTGAAAGCACTGTGTTCAACTGAAGGCTTATTCACCATTCAGTTAGAAATGGGCTGAGAACAGTCTGCAGAAAATTAACAAAAACATTTTGCCTAAATGGAGTATTTTAATTCATGCTAATACGGAATGCTAAGAAAATATATGTATCTGTAAAGGATTCTTGTGAGCATAAAACAAAGGGTACTTCCCAGGCTTCTTTCTCAGCACGGCTGATATTTCTTGAAAATGTGGAGGAATTTTAATCTCTCATGACTGTGTAGCACAGTGCTTGAGTCTATATGGGGGATGGAAAATTTACATGCACCTGGAAGCAGACATAAATCACAGTCAGCCCAAGCACTTTGCAGGCTCCAGAGCCTCCTCCAACCAGCCATCTACGCACTGCAACTCATTCCAGACATTTTCAAGACCAGAATATCTGCTGTGTGGTTTTTACACAGCGGCACCACACCGTTTACACTCGCACAGCAACGTCCAGGGAGTTAAGCTGTTAGACTGTGTACGCTGGCATAGTCATGCTTTGGCCCAGTCTGCCATGATTTTACCCTAGCTGAGGATCTGGTCCATGAAATAGGAAAGTGAGAGCAGCTGTGGCTGAACAGAAACTCTGCAGAACCATAAAGAAGCAGCATGTGATCTGAATGTGCTCAAGTTTGCAGTTCTTCAGCACAGATCCGCTGACATCAAGGGCTGTGGGACTGATACCAGCTGGGAATTCACCCCAGCGCTTCCCTAAGTTCACACGAGCCACGTGAAGCAGTAATCCATCTCTTCTTTTACCATTCCCGCTGTACCAAAAGGAAATCAACTACAAGAGATTGGGTCTGGGAACAGGCCTGCACTGCGGGATCTCCGCAGAGGCCTAAGGCAGGATGATCAGGACTGTTTCTCCCGGGAACTCCATCCTGGGAGCTCTGCTCCTGGGTACCCCGGGGCATGTGTGTGCAGTCAGAAGAATGCTGCATCCTTTGGGAGAACCAGGTGACTCTCACCACGGGACTGTCATTTCTAGTAAGTTAATGTCTTGCACAAAATATAAGTGTGGGTCTGAAACTTAGTATCAGGTAAGGGATTAGGGAGAAAATAAACCTACATTTTGTTAGTTCTTCTAGCAGGATAATAAAGAAAAATCCATTTCTCTCTTTTATTGCAGTGCTGGAGGTTTGTTTGCCAGGCTTTGTTTGCCAGACTTACCTACATTACTGCAGAAAATTAAAGACATCTGAGAAATGAGAAGGGTTTCCAGATATACTGTATAAAATGTTGATACAGTACTTCAGTTGTACAAGTACCTACAGATAATCTTGTGTTTTGATGACTTCAGTATGTAGTATGATAGACACTACATGGAGTGTGGCATGATGGAGATGCTAACCTGATGGCGTGTTACCCAAGAGAAACAAACAGAACAGCAGAAGAAAAATGCAGTAGGAGGTAACCAAACTGCTTAGCACTTCAGTATACCAGGTCCCGTACTGCAGCAGCACAGGCAGCATGACTAAGTGCTACGTTTGACGTGTTCTGAATGACCGTATGCATCGTGGGTCAGAGCACAGTGCTGTTTCACAGCATGAAGGTATTGGGACGTGCCAGTGAGAACTCGTGGTATATTTTATAACGTTATCACTGCAGTGATACTTGAGCGTGAACATTTTTTTGTCAGTGATGCTGGGAGATCTGCTGGCTCATGTTCCTTCCCCGGTTTTGCTTGGTTTTTCAGAAATCTTACAGGGAGGTAGAAAAGGGGGAGAAAAAAGGAAGAATTGGATATGATTGTTGGTAGGATTACTGATCAGAGATCAATTCTAAAATACTCATATTTCCAGCTACTGAGATTTTTTTGACAGAGACTTTTCGAAACTAGGAAGGTTTAAGTAAGGCTAGTTCTAACAGTCCCTGTTCATTGTGCCTACTCTTAAATACCAAAATACACCAGCCAAAATCTATGGGAACATTCTGTCTTTACCAACAGTGAATTCCAAATATTACATGTTGCATTTCACCTAAGATGTTACTGCTGTTTAGCATAATGTAGTATTTAGATAGTAAGAATACTTTCCTGGCTAGTTCTTTTGAACTAGCTAGTTCTTTCTTCTTTTCCAAAAGTATGCAGTAGCTGATGATACTAATTTCCATGTAAAGCAATGCATGAAAATTTGATAGCCAGGGGCCTAGACAGTTTTTTCATGATCATCTTTTCAGTCACCTGCACCAATTTACACAGCACTGACAACTAAGGTAGCTATCAGAATGGTTATGTTAGTCTAATACACTAAACCAGTCTACTAAAACAAGTTAAAAATAGTTTAAACCCAGCAACCATCTGCTGGCCTCTTGGCTGGTGGTTACAAAAGAGAAGCAAGATTGTCCACAGAAACTGAATCAGTTTGGGGAAGAGTAACAGGTATTTCTTCTTTGGTGGGTCACAGAACCAGTCCCACGTGGTTAGGATCGGCTGCAGGGCACAGCTCATGCTGGCTCGCTTCTGTTGACAGTGAACATCAGTCAGTGAGGTGGTAAATCGGATTATCGGGGGCAGAATCAGGAGCAGCCCAGGTGACAGAGCAGCTCGAGCACATAGTGCCGCAGGCTGCAGGTGAAGGCAGCAGCATGGGACTGGGGAGGGATGGAGATGACACACCAACGTCTCGCCCCAGGGCAGGAGTGATGCTGGAGCAAGGGATGGGAGATGGGGAGCTGCTGCTGCGTCACAGTAGGACAATGCAGTTAGGAACAATCAAAACGTTGGAAAACGCTATATTTGGTAAGAAAATGCTGTCTTTTAAACTCCTATTCTAAAAACCCATAAAAACTGTTGTGGGAGGTATTGCGAAATAGCCTCTCTATCATTCATACAGTTTGAACTTGGTATAGTGTTAATAAATGTAAACATTTGCCTTCTATTAGTCAGAAAATAATTGTAGTGGCTTATGCCTCTGCTTAATTTAATAAAACTGTTTTACATCTCTGGTATGTGTGCATTGTGGATGGTACTTATTAAAGAAGTCAGTGTACGCCAATGGATGGTAGTTATTAAGAAGTCAGCGTAGGCCAAAAGCTGTCAGACAGGCTTACTGTTGAGTAACGGGTGGCACAAACATTTGTGTTTAACAAACAGAAGAGAATTAAGGCTAAAGCAATAACGTTAGACTAACATATATTTATATTTATATTTCTTCTATAAAATTGGCCTTCAAGAACACCATACTGACTGTTGCTTAAGCACACATCTTGTCCAGAGTCTTTCCCGAGTGGAGATCCAGGACTGCCCAGGAGCAGTGCTCTCGGAGGTAACCCACTGCAGCTCTCTGGTAAACAAGGGTAGTGTGTGCGTGTGGGTACGCCCCACACATGGGTTAGCCTGCACCGCTGTGCTGGGAGCTGTGTTAACTGCTGACATAAACCCAGACACCTTCACGCAGGGAACTGTAACCGGTGGCTGCAAAACACCCAGGAAAGGTAATAGCTCAATACGAATCCCTGGCAGAAAGAAATGTTTTAGGAGTCCTTGACTCCAGTGTTTCTCCAGTGACTGCGTTGTCTTCTTGTGTGTGGATCTTTCTCTGCTCCTCTGAAATTCCCAGCAGCATCTCTTACCACTGTTGCTGGCGTACAGAGAGATACACCATCCTCTGTGGCTAACGGGAGGGAACGCACTCCTTCCCAGACGTGAAGGTACCGTATCTCTGGCTCAGAGTACTATCGCATACCACGATGGCAACTCATGTTACGGATCCAATTGCTGTAGGAAGACACAGATGTGAAACAGCAATCCGACTGCTTTGCATGATCTTGGCTACGTAACAGAGATGTGGGAGAGCTCATAGGAGAATGAGGCACAGGAGAATACAATTGTGCACAAGAAACTGGAGGAGGGTCACACCCTGCACTGTCCTTTTGCCAATTTGGAAGACGGTTACAGGGAAGAGGCTTTGCTCAAGCCACACACAGTGAAAAAAGTGGAATTAGAGGGAAGTGATTAAGAGAAGGGTTAAGAGAGGGAAGATGGAAATCCAGCCTCCTGGGCTTTATTTGGAAATGTCTGGCAAGCAAGACTTCCATAACAAGTCAAAAAGCACATTTGCATTTTGAAGTCATGACAAAATACATGTTATGCTCAGTAGTGTTAGACTTCGGCAGTTACAATTGTTTTTAATTAACTGTGTACGTTACATGTATACACACAGATGCAGAAATGGATGGCCTAGGTTAACTGTTTGTCGCCTGGTTTCCAGGAAGGCCACAAAAAGCTGACCTTACGACACTGGGTATTTTACCACCAGAACTCTGATAACCACATTTTGGCCTCTCCATTTTGTCTCAGGACAATCTTACATCATGTATGACACGGTATATGAGCCAAAGTCATTTAAGAATGGAAACATCCCTTCATCTTAGGGTGATGATCAAAGATGAAATCTGAATCGCAAGTCCTGTAGCGCTTATTCAGACCACTGTGTAGAATGGGATCAGTGGAAGTTAACAAAGTTTTTACACAGTCAAAAGTAGAAATAGGACGGAGAAGTGCTTAACTCGCACTGAAGCAGGTCTGTGTCCTGCAATTCCAAAAGATAGCTTGTTTTCCCAGGACAAGCAGTGTAAAGTTGCAAGGACTAGATCTATAGACTCACTAGAGGCTCCAGTGATACACATCACTTCTCTTTCAGATGTTTCCCCATGTAGGCTGAGTGCAGAATGATTGTCCTCTACTACCTCCCCCCCACTCAGAATCTCTGAAGGACAAGGAAAGCTTCCCTAGGGGGTCGGGTCTTGGGGAGCGCTCTGTTGATGGGTTCATGTCTGCTTGCAAGGCATACGCAGCCCCGGTACCCAGCTGTTTTCAGCTGGAGCTAACCCTGAGCAGCCGCTGCCTCACCAGCGCAGGGCAAGCCCAGGTGCCAGATGTTCTGATAGGCACAAGTTCCCCTGAGCCACGGGCCATCACGGGCTCCTTTTTAGGGGGAAGCAGTGAACAGTAAATGTGTACTGCAGCATGTCAGAATTTCCTTGCAGCTACAAGGTTGCAGAATTGCTGCAGCTACGCAGCAGTGACCACTGACAGGGCAAATTTTCTCCCACGTGTTATGAGGAGGATGTCACACCGTGGTTTGGTAGGCGCCTTCACTGTTCAGAAAGACCAGAATACCTTCTTGTCAAGTCCCGTGATGTGGATTCCTGGACTGCAGTAATATAAAAGAAAATAGTAGTTTCTGAAAGAGTTGCTGAGAAGAGCCTCACGTTCTGAAGTAGGAAATGAAGCTAAATACTTCGAAATGGAAAACTTAAAATACAGTCAAAGTCAGTGAAAAAATGTCCTCGGGACAAAGTGAGCCACTTTGGCTCAGGTCTCTGAGCATTCATTCCTGCCAGCAATACTTACAGAAATATACACTTAATTAGGACGGAAGGACTGGTGTGGGTATTGGCCTTACTTTTATAAATCCTTCAATGTTGCTCCATTTAACCTTGCCAATGGATCTTTTCCTTTGATCTTAAACTAACAGGATTAAAACCAAGTTGTTAAAATTGAATCCTGAGCTCACCGTGAAGACTTGTTAAGGCAGAACTTTGTTAAAGCTGCAGTGTTTTCTTGCAGAAAAACAAAAGCAGTTCTTTATGAAGTTATTTATTATTCCAAAAGCTTATGTTTCAGAGTTCCTTAATTATTATGGTATATATTAATTGTGCTTTTACAGTTAAATGTTTTTCAGTTATAACAAAAAGCTATTTGTCATCTGTCAACCATTCAGTCTGGGGCTAGAAAGGGTTATGTTCCCTGAGCGGGTTGTCCCCTGTGTGTCACAGCATCTTTGTGTTCAGGAGGAGAGACAGCCCCTCCGGCATCTTTTCTGGAGCTCCTGTACCGTCCTTAAGGGAAAGAAGTGGAAGTTTGAAAATAAATCTTCCCAGTGGTGATACCTCCCTGCATTTCATGCATGCATGAAAGGTACACATAAATTGGTTAACTGAGTTAATCCAGAAGCCAGTGGCAATATAACCTATTGCTCCACATAGTGAAATCCTACAGAAGAGGCACCTGAGCATGTGGGTTCAACTCTGAGTCCTCTGCTTCATTCCAGTGCAGTCCATAACGTTGCTGGGATTCTTGTGTAACTGTTGGGAATCTTAACCTGATTTTCTAAGAAGGAGTAAGTTGCAAAGCATTGTAACATTTGATTCCAACATCTTTGCAGAAATTTTATGTTTGAAGTGTTGGCAGTGATCTTGAGGTTACTCACATTAATAACAAACTCTAACAACATTTACTGCTACACAGAATTTAATAGGTAAATTAAATATAGTAGTGGTTTCATTTTTTAGTAGTGACCTTACGTAACAATTTTATTTTTATTAGCAAGGGTGTTATATTGTAAAAATTGCCTGAATTATGAACTACAAAACTACACTATAAACTTTAGCAAAGAGGCCAGTCAACCACGTGTAACTGCTGCATTCCAGAGTCAACATACTAACTTAGTCTCATGTCTAACAGCATTTAGTATCTAGCTAATGAGAGACGTAAAGAGTATATATTTATGTAGAAAGAGTGAACCTTACTCCTTTACAAGTACTCACGGAATATATGTGCATGTAAGTATGGTAAATCAGTAAAGCACAGCCGTAAGATTAATTCATAGGGATTAATTCCTACAGATGAAATACTGTAAGAGTTCAGCCCTGTGTTAGTAAAATGCTGAAGAATGTCATTTATGGGAAAGCCTCGAGAAGCTGTCATCATCTCATCAATTTGCTGGAAAAAATACTGCCAGTTAAAAAAATGATTGGGTAGGTTTTTAGTTAACGTAAATCATTGTTTTTTCTGTTCAGCAGAAAAAGAACACTGACACCAAAAGATCTGTCCTATTTTCTTCTTTGTTTCTTATTTTCCTTTTTGTTCTAACTAAATTTAAAGAGATTTCTCATTTCTCACATTACGTAGTTGAATTTGTTTGAAAGCTGCTTGACTATTTACTTTCTTATTCCAGTTAAAGATCTGTGAAGTTACGGGTACTGTTTATTTGCCTAGTCAATTGCCTAGATTTTTGATCCACTTTATTATTATATACCAAATTCCTCTGAAGTCATACAGTATTTACTTGTAGCCTTGCGTGGGTGCAAAAGAAAATATAAATTCACATCTTTGACTTATTGAAGACTAATCACATACCATAAACAATTCTGAACAGGCAAGATGTGGATTAGATTGCCTTCCCATATGATTTTGTTAGAAGAAAAAGTTACAGATCTAAGTATGAAAAGTAGCATTATTTTACCTTCTAACTGCATTAATGTGTTCTGCATGCTCTCCAAACTCTTCATTAGTAGTTATTTATGGTAAATATGTTAGTGGAGTACAAAGTGATAAAAGCAGTTGACTGGTAGTGAGAAAATTTCCTTAGAAGTGAAAAACCATGATTTTTGTAATCAGCACAAGTTATAAATACTTCAAGTTGCACTTTAAAGAAGAAAAAAGCTGCCAGTGTAGAAAATAAGAAGTGCATTTCACCAAGAGGTATTTACATTGTGAAAGACATTTTCTACCAAGATGGAAAAAAAGTCTGTCATCCTTTCACACTTTCAAAAGAACGGGCAATGTGCTGGTAAGAAGTTGGCTTATTTCTCTGGACCATTTACAAATAAGTATGAATAAGCAAGTTGTAACATTTCCAAGCTCACATCAAAACGCCAGTAACAGTGCAGGGCGCAGATTCCAAGGGATTTCCAGTGCCCCATGTCACGGAGCCAGCCATTCATTGCCGCACAGAAAAGCACAGCGGCATTCAGTGGTTGTGCTCTCATGTCTTAGAAAGGGTGTTGGGATTAAAACATCAGTGTACATAAGCGTTCTGCTAAAGCCCTAAGAAAGTCTGTGCCCAAAATAACAAAAAGTACAGTAAGCCTGAGGAGCACCCGAGCAGTTCGTTACCCGCAGTCTAGATCGGGGCTGGTGCTTTACCAAAGCAGTAGGATGAAAGCATGAACTACCAGGAAAAATCACAGTAAGCCATTCTGTGAGGAGGATAATTGCAGGCTGTATCACTTCAAAATACATGGTTTTTTGATGTTATGCATCAGATCTGACTGAAGACCCCCACAGTAGAAGACAGCGTAAGGACTAAAAACTACAGATGGAAAATGCAGAGACCATTATTTTGAGGTTTATTCAGCAGATAATCACACATCTTGATTTGTACTACTTAACTGACTCTGTATGCTCTCCCACTGATGGAAGTAATAAGGAGGCAGAGGGAGGACTTCAGAGAATGGGAAGTTCAACAACCTGTTTTTCCTCTACTTAACATTTAACTTCAAGTTTAGTACCAAGAAGTGTTTGGGTTATCTAGAGAATTGAAATACGAGAATAAGGTATGTTGGTTCTTGGTCATCATAAAGAATGGTGACACAAAGGACATGTTTATCTGGACAGGAAGTGAAAAAAAATACCCCAAATTACATGTGCTGAAAGCATGAAAACCCCAATTCATGTAGAACGCAGCTACAGAGGAGGAGACATAGCACAGAAGACCTGGAGGTGCTTCTCAGATGAGAAGGAACATCATCACGGCCATGGCCAAATTTCATTTTAGATCCAAAACCAGATATGATGCAAAACTGAGCTCTATGGCCTCTAATGAAGATCCTTTCTGACTAGTGAAATCCAAAGCCCCAGGTTAGGGACCCAACTCCCTTTTCATTACAGTAAGAAGAGGTAAGCACCTCAACGTTCAGAAGAGCCGAACGCTGAGTGACACGCTGCCTTCCAGCTCCTCGTGATTTCAGCCTGTAACACCTGCGACCGTGACTTCCGCTGCTGTGGCTGGAATTACAAATGTCACAGTTATCATTCAGTTTTTTAGAGTTCGAAGGGGAAAGTGTTGTTTCGTGTTGAATATTGGCTTCCGCCTGAAAAGGCAATAATAAGAGTGTCAGATACTCCTCTATAATCTGTTTAGGCATGCCAGCTTTCCTTAAGGAACATAAAAGCTTGACTGAGGAGCAAAAAAGCTTTGAATATCAGCCTTGCCTCTTCCCCCCAGCTTTGCAGCATTACCCCAGCTATAACAGAGATACAATCTATATTGTCCTAATGCTTTGTATTATTTGTGTTAAACAATCACTAGATGCTTGTCTGGAAACCACGAAACTCTTAATGTCTGTAACCTTCATGTATCTGTTTCGGATGCATTTTTGGGTGCTCTTGCAGGCTTTTAAAATGATGCTGGCAGTTTCTCATAAACTTGAGGGGGGGAGGGGAAATCAGGCAGTTTTAATCTTCCCAGTAAACTTCTTGAAAGCAGTCACCGGGCCATTTGAGGGATTAACCAACAGGAGCTTAAAACTACCCCCTCGTGTAAGGCAGAGTCCCAGCCAGCTTCCAGCGAAGCATGAAGGAGCGCAGCCTTTCAGGGCAGCTGGCATGAAAGAGCACGGCTGCATCACATGCTGCTTTGGGCTTTAGTGGAAGGCCCTTGACATCAGAAAGAGCTGAACTCTGACCTTGGCCCTTGCCACCTTGATAATCGGCGACAGCAATTTGTTAAGGGTTATTGTGTGAGCAGGTCTGCATCAGTTGGGCAGTTCGGAATTTCTAAAGCAAACAGCAAGAAGCTCCATAATGTGCTCCATACAAAGGGCTTGCACATTTAAATTCATAGATTGCACATTACACACGCAAATTGCATTAGAAGATTGTTACTTTGTACATTGAAAGGCTCAACAGCCAGGGCAGCTGTATATTCTATGCTTTACTCCTCTGACCTCATACTGTCCCCACACCTTCCCTCCGTGCACGCAACTGATGGCGCTGCCTGGGACGAGCAGCTTTTCGGTACTTTTGTGTTACCCTTATTGTTCAGCGGGTGTTTCACACCGCTGACTTCCTGACAGCCTGAACTTGCCTTTGGGGACAGAATTGCTTATTTTTCCATGGTTGCCCCTTTTTGTGTCTTTTTCACAAACATTAATTCATTTCCCAACTGCCGAGTGAGATGATATTAGGAGGTAGGAGCCTGAAGTACAGGAAAAAAGTCATTGGGTGGTAGGTGACAGGCCAGATTTGACAGGGCGTAAGCCTCGGACCTGATCTCTCGGAGTATGTGAAGTTAGATGTTCACTTTGAATGTTCAGAGCAGGGACAGCAGGGTAGCGTGAGGCTGTGGGGTGGCAGCACTCCAGCAGATGAGGTGCCTTATGCTGGGCATTAACGCGCTGGGGAGCATCCGGCTCATGGCCACCGTCACAAAACTCATTTTGAGCGACCTGCAGCGCACCAGCACCAGCACAGCAATGCTCAGCTGTTTTAGAAAGAGACCTTATTTCCCCCCAGAGCTCTCCCATCATCTGGGAGATGTCTGTCTTCCTGGTTTCTCACGCAGCGTGTGTCCCTCTGGCTCCTTTCTCCTTAGTTCAGATCTGCCCAGCCAGCCCCAGGCTCACAGACACAGCTTGCCACTGCAGGCTGCAAACGCCAGACTACGCGCTGCCCGGTGATTTTAGCCAGGCTGCTTCTTTCTTTTCCATCCAGTCCCTTATCTCCTGTGGGTCAGGTGGGAGAGGGAAGAGGGCTTTGGAAACCACACTAGTTACTTGATATTATATGTATAAAGGATGGAAGTTCTACCTAGCGGTGCATGTTCTGCAGCTGGGCATGGACCAGAGCGTAGGGAAGTTGAGGAATGTTTCTATTCCAATGATCCAGAAAGTGGTAAGGGTGAAGTGAGACAGATATCAAACCCATTAATTACAGCAGCAAACTGAGACTGGAGGGCAACCAATAGGAAGATAAATATCTAGGCAAAAAAGATAATTGGGACCTGACACAGAACAGGAAACCACCAGACTGATGCTGCAGCCAAGTGAAAACACAGGGAGAAGGCGGCAGAGAATCGGGCCCCACCACAGGGGCCACAGACCTCAGATGAGCAGCAAGCAGCCCTCCGCCGCTGCCGGCTTCGGAAACCGGCTCCCTGGGTGCTTCCTCAGGTCCTCAGCCCTGCCAGGGCATGGAAAATTGAGATCCCCACAGGTAATTTCAGTAGCTGATAAAAATACCTTGATCTGCAATAATGTTTTTGTTGTTTAATTCTGATCTTTTTTTTGATACTGACAATTACCATTTATGAACTGATGAACTGAGGATTTTCATTTAACAGGACAGGTTTCTTTAAATAATCTACTTACGACAGAAGTGCATACTTTGGCATGAAAAAATAGTTCTGTTCCCCAGCGTCTCTGGAACACCACAGACTTGAAAGCAAAAGTTTTTGTTGTATAAGCGAAAAAAATGTGCATGTCAAAGCTGAATTTTCTTTATTGTTTTCCTTGAAAATATCGGCAAAGCTTCCCAAGAGAATACATTTTTAAAATCCACACTGGTTGATTAGAAACAAATCAAACCAGATGCACTAACAGCCTTCATGTGAAAACTCCCAAGCTAGACTAGGTCATACTTTGGAACTGAAATCGCGTAGCAGCTTGAAACCTGGAGATTGAGAAAATATGTTCTGTACTCTTGCCTCTAAGCATTACCCCTGAATAAACTCAGATTTCGTTGGGTTGGTTGCCCATCAGAGGGTGCCTTCTGTATCGTGTCGGCTGCAGAAATGAACTCTAGATGTTTTCAGCTTTAAGTCTGGTAGCTGTGTCGGAGGTCACCCTTTCCTAGTGAAGATATTTACTGACAAGCCACTCTCTTCATTCTGGGCGGAAGGCACTCTGGATTTCCAGAGCTATATATGCAAGACATTTGTTAATGTATATAAAGTTACTCATGCAAAAGCATCTGCAAGGTCATGACCTACATTTTCTCAAAGCAGCAAATACGAGCTGCATGTTAATACTGAAACCGCCTTCATGACTTTATATTAGAGCATATGATAGTGTAGCTGTGCAAGGGGAGTGCCATGTCAATGGGGAATCTATAATGAACAAGATACATAATGAACAGAAATCACTGCAACAGCTGTTTAGTTTAGTATGTGGTACCATTTGCTGTACTGCCCCAGTCTCACTCTGTGCCAAAGATGAATTTTTCATAAATAGTCATTGAAGTGGTTTGTTAGATACTTTATTTATTAATGCGGAACCACGAGGCAATGCACTGACCCAGTTTGTGAGATGCCACCTAATTTATACGTGTTTAAATGTGTCTGAGAAGAGCACTATCTTTGAGCGGGTGAGTGCGGTGGATGGGTCCTCAGTTACAGATTTACACCAGCACAGGAGCCATTTCTTTCTGACAAATAACACGTGTAAATACTGGATTGAAGCTGAAGTATTTGGCTTTGTAAAATTTGAGAAAACGTCTTAAAAAAACCTCAGAGTTAAAAGTTATTCCGTGTGCCATTGCCCAACTCGGCACCCATCGGAGTCCAGGAAAAGGCTCCTATGGGTATCACTTCAGAGCTGTACAGCAGTTGGCAAAAATGGGGGTCTCCCCCAGTATGAGAAATTAATTACTCAGCATTAAACAACATCGCATTTTCTTCTGTGCTGACTTTTAAAATGCTGACCCCTTTCTATAAATTCCATTTGATTACAAACCTTTTTTAATTTTGTATTTCCTATTACAAATGCAACTAACAGATCTTCTACCTATAAATCTGAGTTAATTAAATTGGAGTATGCTAGCGAAAGCAATCTCTTTTTAAATGCAGGTCCTGAAAATCCCTCCTACTCAGAATAACTGCTGTTACTTCAAAGCAGCTAGTGAAAACCAAGTGCCCTTTCATTTTTTAATAAAGAGATTTTCTGGTCCAGGGGGGCACACCTGATATTGTTTGCATCCAAAGCAAGTGGTCTGTAATAAGTGGCCCAATGAAAGTTTAAGCCTGCTTTCAAGGGTCATCAGCTCTTCTGACTGTTACTTGATCTGTTTAGAACTGGCTAATTTGTTAATCAGAGCAAAGCCTCAAACTTACTGTGATCACGTCCTTAATGCTGTTTTCACACACTAATAATTAAAGCAAAAATTCTATACAAAATGGCCATAGGCTTTTCTGAAAACACTAAATACATCAACATCTGGTGTAGTATTAAATCATGCTTCAGATGTCAGAAATTTGTTCCGTTCATATAGGGATTTAAAACTCATTTTCTCAAATATTTTGCATCAAGGATTTTCCTTTTCCTCGTACATGCTACCTATCAGTTTGAGTTGATTTTCATCTCTCATTGCTTTATGTCTACATGTTTTAGTGGGATTAGTCCCTATTCAGACGGTGAATAATGCAAAACAGACTCACCATCTTCTCTGTATCCGAAAGCCAGTGAGTTTGGTTGCAGAAAGCATAGGATCTCAAAATGAGAGAGCATTTAAGGGTTTCTCTACATGGAAAAGTCACCGTGATATAATTTGAATCTGTTTTTTCTTCTTAAACATAGTTAATTGGTGCCAAACTCCAACTTTCAAATTGAACTTTCTCATTTAGTTCAGTTGAACCCTTTCCTAATAGCTTTTACATTAAATAAAAATATTCCACTCTCCAGCGAAAAGTGTCCACACAGGTTTTTACTCAAGTTTTGCTAGAAGAATTTTAAGTTGTGCCAGGTCAATTTTCTCATATAAACTGCTTTCCCTATAACAATATGGAAAAAAAAAGGGAAAATAAAAATAACGGAATGCAAAATGCATGTCAGCTGGAAAATAAGTGACCTGCTTGTAAGAATATTTATGTGTTTTCTCCTGACTTGGCTTGGGGAAGAAAACAGCTTGACAAAACATCAGCTGTGAGCAGGATGTTTCTGCCATTGAAAATCCACATGGTCGGACTTGAGAGGCTTCTGGAAAAATGAAATGCTGTAGTTTAGAGTCTGGAGAGTTTGTTGGAAAGGAATTTACCCTAACATCCGCCGGGCAGGGGCATGTTTTGCCTCTTTGAACTGGTCACTTAGGAGTTATCATAATAATGTCTGCTTTTAGCTCTTCAGTGCGTATTTAGTTAGCAAGAAAAATGCACAGTGAAATCTTTCATTAAAATACCTCCCCGAGTTAGACCTATGTTCTAGTTTTTTTAGACCCAGTAGAATATTTTCTCTGCCAATACAGTATTTGAAAAGGAAGATGTATTCACATCTGAGCTTGCTAAAGCACAAAGTCCTCCTCTTTCTTACTCGGTGTGTATATAAGTTACTGAAAAAAAATGCAGTGAAATTCAAAATCATTGTTCTTTATAGTCTTTCCAGTCTGGAAGTCAGATACATGACTGTAGGCCAGTCTCATTGCATAAAATAAAATATTTCTCCGGAACACCGCAGTTAGTCTTTAACTGATTTACTACAGTTAAACAGTAACAGTGAGGGTGTTCATAGTACCAAGCCTGGTGGCAAAACCGCCCATACAAACAAGCCATTCATGAGAGAGGGGAGGCTGTGAATAGGCTGAGCTTTTTCTCAGCGTTGCAGTGTGGAGCAAGGCTATCAAGGAAATAATCCAGCTCTGCAGTCCAGCTGGAATAAATTCTAAAATGAAAGGTCTCTAGGTACCAAGTAAGGCCATTAGTGTTTTGAACGTTGCAGGGAAAAAGATCAGTCTATGCATGAGCGTCTGCGGTGCAGTGAAGTCACCCCAGTGCCCTGGCAGCCTCTCTAGACAGCAGCTGAAAACCATGAGAGCACCCAGCCGTGGGCAGAGTCGGCCGCGCTGGGCTGGGCGCTTAGGTGGTCCCTTATTAACGGGAGCGACTCCTTCTCTGCTAGTTAGAGGAGGGGGCTGACAAAAAAAACCATAATGAGGCTTATTAAATCTGTTCATGGTGGATGAGCTAATCTTCTTCCATTCCATCCATTTCATTCCCATCACGCTGGCTGTGATCAGCCAAAAAAAAAAGTCAAGCTACCGAATGCTTTGCTTCGCTACCTCTTAGCAAAAACAATCCTCATGTCAGATGATCTGCGATCTATTTATTACAGGAAAATTGTTTCGGTTTAGATGGCTTGGGGAATAGTGTCTCGTCCACTTAAGCAGCTCTCCCACGTTTCTCTATCCATCTTTAAGCTGAGTGTATTGTATCTGGTTTTGTTACTCTACCCTGCTACTCCACAGGCAACGCTGCTAAACAGAATTTTACAAACTTCCAGAGAATGTTTTTCATGTACCTTTTCTAGCTCTTGAACCACTCATTATAACAAGAATTTATTTGAACACGTTAGTGTCTCACACAGTGTTTGTATTCTGTGTCATTTGAATACCAGACTGCCTTATTCCCTATGGAAATACTAGTATCTGTTGAACACAACGGCCTTTCAAAGCATCTGCAATTTTGCAAGATTATTTGTGTCAACAGGGAACAGGAACTGGAATGTGGCAATAGCTGAGAGGGCGCACGGAGCAGCCGCCGTGCGGAGCTGTGTCAGAGCAGCTCCATGGCTTTCCGCGGGCGAGGCCGGCTGATGGAGCCGGGCCGGGGGGGATTATGGCCTCATTTAACCATAGCAAAGTCAAAGTGTAGTTAAAAGAAGAGACTACTGTGCATGTCATGAAAAGAGAAGATGGTAGAGAGACAGTTTGCAGAGCAGACATACCAAGTATGGTTCCATTTATCGATCATATTACTGGATATTGTGACTGCCATAGCATACAGGGGATGCTCCATAGGGTGGTTGACTGGGATTTCAAAGGAGGAGGAGGAGGCTCTGAGCAGTGCCTAGGTCTCCCAAAGTGCTGTATATTCCAGATGTCATTCATCCCCTCTGGAGGCCAGCACAAATGAGGGAGGCTACATCGGTTACCTGGGCCAGGCAAAGAACCCTGAGGTGCCCAGTGGATGGGCTGGCCCCAGGAAGAGCAGGGAACTCCTGCCACCTCCACAGCACACTCTGCCCACCCAACCTCGGGTTGCACCCAGCTTGTCACTCAGCCAAACGGGTCCCCTGTGCAGGTGCCATCAGCTCCTCCTCCTGCTGTCCCCACAGGACCACAGCAGCTGAGGCTGAAATTGCTGTTCTGCCCCCATCACGCTTCTCACTGGCACTGAACACTCCTCTTCCCAGCAGTGATGACAGCCCAAACGAATGACCTCCCTGGGGTAGAAGGGACAAAGCAATAGATACTCAATAAATAATGCAGTGCTATGGCTATTGAAAATTCTCAGCTAGAACCCACTTGATTGTAGGTTCTCATAAATGCTCTCCGACACTTTCCCATTGGAGAGGCATTTTCCACAGCTGAAGGCGGCTCAAAACAGGTGCTAAGGGTTGTTTTGGTGCTTGTTTGGGGGAGCTTCACAGCAGAATTACAGCTGCCATGTTCTAGTTTTCAACACGTTCAGAAAATAGAAACAAGTAGTCTTCTTTCTAGAGCCACAGACGCAATAAGCCAAGTTTTAAGGCTGCTTCAGTGTTTGTGGAGTTCTCGGCAAGGGAAATTTTTTTGGTATGAGCAGTACAATTTTCTGATTGCTTTTTGTGCTCAGATGGCAGCTTTGAAAGCTGTTGACACACATGCACAACAGACTTTGCCTTTTTTTATTCTGCTCAATTGGAAGCAGCTTTTCGTTCCTTAGATTTATGATATCTTGTTTTCCCGAGTATTAAAATGCTTTGAGAAAAGACAGAGAAATACATTAATTTTCCATGGGCAATATATTTTAGTAGAAAATTGGCGAATGCTTATGTTAAACCTAAGCCAAGGACGCTGTTAGGACACGGAAATACAGTATTAGCAAGCATGCCTCAAAAAGAATAGTTAGCAAGGGAAACACGGAAACAGCCCCCAAACCTGAGGAAATTATCTACAAAATATTAGCCTTTTTATGCATCAGGATGCATGCAAGATTTGTTTATCATGACCTTTAATTAATCTATGTAATGATTTGGAACCGAGTCCGAACTGCACCTTCTGTCAGCGCTTTCAGGATGTAGCACACTGTAGCAGAAAGTTCAGGTTTTCATTCAGTTCAAGGCTGATTTGCAACTATTAAATGATTAATCATAAAATTAGGAAATTCTTCCCAATTCAGGGCATGATTCTGGAGCCCCTTATCATGAACATTAAGTTATACCAACGCAGCAACCATAGATTGGCACTTTTTGTGCCGTTTCTTGAGGAAAGGCCTGAGGATTTGTATAAAATTTGCATTTTGCCCTTTGGCTTTTACATAATTAGAGACATCTCTAGATTTGTTTTTCAAATTGAGACCATTAGGGAAGCGACAGTGAATTCCTGTATGAGCCTACAGGGCTGTGCTCGCCAAGGTGCAAGGCTTTTCCCAGGAAAGGAAACAAAGACTTCATTTTAGTTAGCTTTATAATGAGCCATTCAGAAAAGATGGGAGAATGTGTTAACAAATGAAAAATACAACAGAACCGGAGGTACTTAAATTGTGTATCCAGTAGAATTATCTTCTGGGGTTTTAAGGTTTTAAAACTTCAGATGTTCTTGGAGGGGAAGGCAAGTATTCATTCGAGGGAAAAAAGTCAAGATGACTAACATTGCATGTATTTAATTTAGCTCCACCAATGTTTATAGCACTGGACACACAGTGTTTTACTGCAATAAGATGAATATTTATTAACAATTCAAAATGATCTGTTCCAAAATGTACAGTGCACTCCCAGTGATGTTTTACCACAGAATTCCAGGTGTTTCCTGTCTAAGTTTGGAAAGGCTGCTAGCTTATCTTACCATAGGTTTACTGAGCAATGCTTTTCTAAGTTAATGTGCAGCAAAATGGCATTTTAATGTCTCATCCCTTAAAATGCAAATGGTTAAAATTTTTAAATGCTGGTATTGCCTCATCTAATGTGGAGGACGGACTTAAGGAAATCCATGTAATATGAACAAGGAACTGCCACTGTTCCCTATTCCAATATCTGCTGCAGTTCTTCACTAACATGGAATGGGAAAGTGAAGAACTTGATAGAAATTGGTATTTTCTACATTGTGCCTCCACATGGCGTTTATGGGGATGGTAATTCCACAGGTGACTGCTGGTCCTGTTCTCAGCTTGGTGCTTTGTTCTTTTTCGGACAGCCCAGCTGGGCGCATTGGGCTGTTCACTAGGTTGCATCTCAGAAAAGGGTTTCAAGACCATTGAGGCAACCTGCCTGAGCTCTACAACAGTCCCTTTCCGCATTTCCAGGTCGAGTTTTACTTATGATTGTACTTGTAGGAGCTTGCAGTGACACACTTCTTACCCAGAGAACTGTGCAACTGCAAAAGATCAGTACCTGATAGCAAAGATGAACAGAACAGGTCATGCCAGCACACTGCAGTTCTGCTGCCAGGCCACCCCTGGGCCCCCTCTGCGCACACGTACAGCTTTCCTTCCAGGAGAAACTGGGCTGGGAGAATAGGCACTCTGGTAACACCCATGCTGTCCTGAGGTCCAGCAGCGGGCGCAGCCATACTCCAGGAGCAGAAAAGCTCCCAAGGCCAACCATTACCATACAGCCAACACTAAATGGGCTAGAAACAATGTTCTCAGTGATTGTAATCTTCATGAAACTTCACTTAACATCTGAAACCCGTCATCATAGAGCTTGAACTCCAGAGTACATTGCGCCAACGTTTCCGCATTACTAGTGCATGTGTCCAAGCCACCGAACACATATCCAGCGATAGGCAAACTGACCTACTTTTCCATGACATGTTCCCCAGATGGAAAGCTTTACCTTAGGATTGTAAGTGCGTGCCGTGTTTAGAAAGTACGCTCCTCTATCTGTTTTCACGGAGAGGAAATTAGGTTTCTGTTTATTTCTGTTTACTGGACACAGGATACTAAATCTCTCGATCTGTAGATTTTGTGAGGAACTCCGAGCTGTGCTGCTGTCAACAGTTGTGTGTGATCACCACATCACAACAGGGGGAAGATTTCAAGAGCATTCAGTTGCTTACAAAGTCCATTTCTTTTGAAAATCTAAGCTTGATGGCAGCTGCTTGCCTTCCAAAATGGTTAAGACTCTTGTCACTTGCTCAGAAGGACCAGATATAAGTGCTTCTCCCTGAAAAGCAGCATGAAAATCACTTCCAAAGAGACATGACCAGCCAAGGGAAACCAATTAGTGCCAATTAAGCCGGCTCCCAGGGACGCTAACTCAGTTCTGTGAGTGCTTTGGTGGAAGTCAGGAAATGCTGCCTTCTCCCACAGCCGTGTCTTGCGACGGCAACTCGGGCTGCTCCAGCCAGCTCCCCTTAGCCCTGGGCCAGGAGCGCGGCCGAGCTGTTCTCTCCCGTCTGCTTCAAGAAACAACAAACTACGCGGTGCCCGTGAAGGTAAAGCTGAATCGTAAAAAGCACTGTATGAGTAGGAGGGAACAGAAATTTTGGACAAAGTTCTAAGCCAGGAAGTGAGGGCATTATTAGAGAACTGTTTCTGAAGAACCGAGCCGTCGCTCGGGCACCACCTAGTGCCGGCCTGCTCTGTGCATCGGGGGAGTCACCGCCCGGCTGCCACCGCTTCAGCTCTGACCTGGCTAAAAACCCAAAAACTACACCCGAATCTAAGCAAAGGGATGCGTAAAGTGTCAAGTCAGTTCTTACAGAGTTGGTGTCCAGTCCTGGAAGCCTATATGCATATAAACATTGTGGTTCTGATTATTCCTGTCACTGCTCACCAAATTTGACCTTTATTTTGAATGGTAATTAACACCTTGGCTATAGATACTAATCAAAGACAAAAAGGTGAAGAAACAATATGCTTTCTGCATTGGTTGGTGCAATCTTTAAGTAAGTGGGACTGGAGGGAGGGGTAGGGCAAAGCTGATCCTCTGAACTCCTTCCACACTCACTGCCATTCATCGTGTGCAAGGGATGTTCAAATGAGAAGATGTGCTCGAGGAGGGGAAGCAACGCCTGAAGTTTGAACATGCTGGATTTTTCCTAACTTCCACCAGCCCTCACCTCTCATCACTGCTTTTTCAGTCTCATCTTAAAGCTTTAATTTGTTACTCTTCATTCACTTGGGAGTAGTGTACATTGGGAGCAGAATTATGTAAAGCATACTCCTCCTTTTCTCAAGAATTTATATTCAGTTTTTGTCCTGAAGAAGTCTCAGTAGGGTGTGACTTGTGTATATGTACTGTTATGGTAACGAGAAAAAGTCTTTCTAGATGTCTTTTAGCTGTAAGTGTAGCAAAAGGAGCAGAGCTTACACAGACTATCTTCAGAGATTCGTTTTCTAAAAATACACGCATTAAAAGGTGTTTGATACAGCTGCGTTTTTCAGCTCACAACACAACGTTCTACCTTTGAATTACAGACTCGAAGGTGGTTACTGCATTCTATTTTCCAAAGTGACCATAAAATACTGTTAAGCATCTACACAGTGTTCCAGCCCAGCCCAGCTGCTCCAGAACTGTGGCTGTAGTCCAATCCCTGCTGTCCCGCCCGCTGCTGCTGCATGAATTCTGCTTTGTGCTAGCTCATCCTTAGATCCAGCTTGTATGGAGGACAAGGTCCGGTGTGTCATTTGACACAAAGAACTGCAACTAGGAATCAACCGGCCCTGGCGTGTGTGTGCTACAGATGCTCTTTGGAGCTCCAGACCAAGGCTGGAACTGCAGCATCTTTCCCTGTCTTACCCCTTTGTTGAACACAGCTCAGACTGAAACGAGAAGAAAATCTTTGTGAAAGAAACACTGTTTTCAAAATGTGGTCTCTGCTTATGGATGCCAATAATGTCACAAGGAGCCCACTAGGTAGAACTAGGGGTGTTCTGCAGTGTCACCTGGGCTGATGACATTAAGGAAAAACAATTGTTCTGTGGCCAGAAAAGCCAGTCAAACCATTTTTCTATAAATTAAAGCCCTTTTTCCTAAAGAATTTTCCTAAATCCTTTGTTTCCCACACGAGCCTCAGCCGTCCCTTGTGTCCCTGTGCCCCACATCCCGAGCAGCACTCAGAGGCGCTGTGGCTTGCCCCGGGGTAGCACTTGTGCTCCTTGGCACCTGGCTCCTGCCCTCCCCTGCCCTGCCAGCTTTCGGGACAGCTGGGGCATCCTCGAGGCCTCCCACCATCTGTCAGCGTCGGCAGAAGAGCCAAGAAGTCCAAAAGTTCCTGGGAGGAGACTGGAGAGAGCACATTCAGACAAGCTGCAGTTCCCTGAGAGGTCAGGCTAAAAGGGACCTGGAAACATTTGTTGGACCCTGAGGAGGCTCCTCCTCCTCCCTGCGGGAAGCGGAGCGTTTCCAGAAGGGAAGTGTTTTCTGTACTAGCACTTATAAGGCAGGAAGTGTCACACCTGAGGCAAATGTCTGTTCTGTGTGCAGTGTGTCCCTGGGCTCTCGCACCCGTGCCTGGCTCGGAGGCCATGCCCATCGGGGAGCAGCGAGGCGGTGCCACGCGAGACCTCCAGGAAACCTTCACGGCTGGGAGCCCTTGCAGAGTTGGCTGGAGACAGAAGGACCCAGCCCAGAAGGCAGGAGACAGTGGCACACGAGTCAGGGTCTTGTCAAGTCAACACAGAGTTGACCATTGTGGGCTTGGATCAGCATCCCGCTACGGAGGTTCCATGCGGCCGGGCTGAGCTGGGACTGTGCAGTTGTTTTGCTGGCTGAGACATAATTCCATGAGGTCTCATGGAGCTGGAGTTCCGAGCCACTTCCAGGCAGCTCTGGTGAATAAACGCCCTCATTATTTCAGAGATTTACTAATTGTTTTACTGATTCGGAACACTGGAAATGAGAACACCTATTTTTCTATTTTCGCTGACTCTGGCGCTTTTTGGCGGAGCGGCCCAGGGGAAGCAGTGATTTAGTCATCCAGCCACGTAACAGCGTGGGGCCTAATGAGTAACACATTTGTACTTTCCATTCTCAGTCTGAGAAAGGGCCTATAAATAAAGCATATTTGCCCTCAGATCAAGAAAACCTTTTTCTTAAAAAATGTCATTAAATTTTAAATTAGATGTACAGGCAATTACTGGTGAAAATGTTAAATACTGGATAACCCATGAATATGACCTAATTTAATATAATTTTATAAATGCTTGAATTCAATTAAATAAAAACTTTTGTGTAACGTTTAAGCTGTTTGCTTAGTTCTCCCCAGAGCTCACAGTAGGTTCCTGTGAGCCAAACAGCATTACAGCATTTGTTTAAAATGCCAGAAGGCTTAGGATAGATCCCATACACTTCGAGCTGAATCCCTAGTCACTGAACAGCAATTTCTGGGCAGAAGCTGCTTTATTAAATAATTGCTAGCTAGTAAATACATTTTAGACACATTATAAACCTGGATGTTAAACCTGTTAGAGTAAATGAAATGTTTATTGCAGAAAAAATACACAATTTGCTGTTTTGACCTAGGTGCGTTGTCATGGAAACCAAAAACCTTTCTTGTGCAATAAAAAATCTGCTTGTCATCTGATTTGAGCCAGTTATTTGCACAGGTGGTTTTCTTAGCAGACAAGTACTTGGTAAAAACAAATCTATTCTTTCTCAATAGTTCCATTATGTGTTCCCACAACAATGTGTTTCGTTTCACTAGCTTTGTAATTAATGATCCATTATCAACTAATTAAATCACATTTAGATTTGATGTGAGTTTGTCTGTTATACACCGCTTGCTCCCCAATCCTCCTTCCTGGGTGTGTTAACCTCGTAAGAGTCTTAATTAATGGTGAGAACGAAGTATTGTAGGTTGCATGGAACTTCAGACAGGCTAAAGTAGTAACAAATGTGGACACGTAAATATATCCAACAATTTAGGACCAATTTCCGTAAATGAAATAAAGCAGCAGTAGGAGTAACTGAAATCAGATTTCCAATCTGTACGTAAAGCTGTTGTAAAATATTAAGGTCATATGGTTGCAGACAATGGAAACTGAAATGTGAACTAGGCTAACAGTTCCAAAATGTCATCCAAAAGAAAATTCAACGTAATAGACAACATCTTTGCTGTTAGGCCTGTTCCAGACCTCACTGAGATCAGTGCAAAGACGTTCATTACTGATTTTGGATCCGATCCTTGATTTGCAGCCCTTCGGGCAGAGGCTGTCTCCGTCTGTGCCAGCCCATCAGACAGCGTAGCTGATCTGTAAGCCCAGGCTGACGTTACAGTGTCAGCGGAAGCGGTAATGGCAGAGGTGAGATGGAAACAGCGGTAATGGCAGAGGTGAGATGAGTTCAGCAAAACAAAGCCATTTTGGTGGCATGACGTTCTCTACAGGAACATCAAGATAGACTTATGACGTGATGATAGAGTTTTTAAAACAACCCCTGTGTGATTTCACTGACATCTTATGAACTATTTCTACTTGAGACTAATGATACTCTTAATCAAACAGGACCAGGTGGACAATGTGTTTTCACTTCTCTCTTCAGCTGATTAATGGATAGCGATGTCACACGTGCAGATTTACCCAGACTGGCAGATTATTCATGAGATTCACGCAGTGCCCGCCCCGGGCAGCCAGCCCTCATGCACGCTCTCAGCAACCTGCCTTGGTCCTCGAATGGCTCCAGTCTCGCGCGTGGCAGCCGTGGCTCTGTGCCAAGTCTGCCATCCTCCGACCGTAATGCCGAGGGCGCGTGGTATCGTATCGGGACAAGGTGGGGTTAGCAGGCAGCCGAAGATGGAGCAGCCCTGCTGGAAGGGGTACTTGGTGGCTGCATCCCTGTCCAGGAGCACATCTGGGGATCTCCCCATGGGGTGGGCTGGGCACAGTCCTGGGCACCAGCGAGACAGCGGCCCATGCTGTGCAAAACCCTAAAGAAAGAAATACCGTGTCCTGTCTGGAGGGATGAGGAAGGGTGTATTGGACTTGCATGGCAAGGTTTTGGTGGCCAGGGGGCTACAGGGGTGACTTCTGTGAGAAGCTGCCAGAAGCTTCCCCCATGTCCGACAGAGCCAGCTCCAAGATGGACCCACCACTGGCCAAGTCCATCAGTGATGGTGGTAGCACCTCTGGGATAGCATATTTGAGGAGGGGAGAGAAACCTGCACAACAGCAGCAGCAGAGAGGAGAGAATATGTGAGAGAAACAGCCCTGCAGGCACCCAGGTCAGTGGAGAAGGAAGGGGAGGAGGTGCTCCAGGCCCCAGAGCAGAGATTGCCGGGCAGCCCATGGTGCAGCCCATGGGGAGGGTCATGGGGGAGCATGGGGAGGTGCCCTGCAGCCATGGGAGGGTCACGGGGGAGCAGCTCGGGGAGGACCCCACGCCAGAGCAGGGGGATGCCCAAAGGGGGCTGTGATCCCCTTGGGCAGCTCATGTTGGAGCAGGGGCAGAGTGAGGATCCTCTCCCGAGGAGGAAGGAGTAGCAGACACAACATGGGATGGACTAACCACAACCCCCATTCCCTGTCCCTCTGCGCTGCTGGTGGGGAGGAGGTAGAGAAATGGGGAACAAAGCTGAACCCAGGAAAAGGGAGAGGAAGGTTTTTTAAGATTTGGTTTAATTTCTCATTACTCTGATTTGATTGGTGATAAATTAAACTAATTTCCTGGAGTCAAGGCTGGCTTGCCTGTGACAGGGACTGGTGTGAGCTCTCCCTGTCTTTATCTTATTGCAGCCTTCCAGTGCCTGAAGGGGCTACAGGGAAGCTGGGGGGGACTTTTTACAAGGGCCTGTAGTGACAGGACAAGGGGTAACGGGTGGAAATTGAAAACAGGGAGGTTTAGATTAGATATCAGGAAGCAGTTCTTCACGGAGAGGGTGGTGAGGCACTGGGACAGGTTGCCCAGAGAAGCTGTGGATGCCCCATCCCTGGAAGTGTTCAAGGCCAGGTTGGATGAGGCTTGGAGCAACCTGGTCTAGTGGAAGGTGTCCCTGCCCATGGCAGGGGGGGTGGGACTAGATGATCTTTAAGGTCCCTTCCAACCCAAATCATTCCGTGATTCTGTGATTCTATGATCTCAACCTGTGAGCCCTGGTCCAGCTGAGGAGAGTGATGGAGCAGCTTTGGAGGGCATGTGGCTTCCAGCCAGGCCCAACCCACCATGAAGGGTTAAATGTGGAATTTCCCATTTGAAGCCATTGGCTCTTGAGCTGCTTTTCTAGGCAGTTTTGAGCATCTGCTACAAATGAGAAGCTGTGCAGGATTTAAGATGTAAAGAAAATATTCTAGGTAAATAAGAGGCGCTTAGGCATTCCTTTGCAAACGTGGCAAATAGTGTAAACAGCGTTTAGAGACCGATTATACAAGTTATATGTTTAGTCTACAAACTGGGTGCCGTTAACTAAAGCTCCTTTGTTTCTATTTGGAATGGCTTTATCAAAGATTTAAGAATCGGCTTTTATATGTGCAGTGGAATGTTAAATCATGTGCAACCCAAGCAACTCTGAAACACGATGCTTCACGGCACTTTTAGAAACTACATTAACAAGTTGCTTTTACTTGATCACCATGTGTATCAGATAGTGCACACAGTATCAGCATATGTAGTCAGTATTGTATTTAAAAGCAGATTTG
Source organism: Eurypyga helias (assembly GCF_000690775.1). Lineage (NCBI taxonomy): Eukaryota > Metazoa > Chordata > Aves > Eurypygiformes > Eurypygidae > Eurypyga > Eurypyga helias. The sequence continues at coordinate 70,247 of NW_010226048.1, forward strand.
TTTCATCAATGCAAAAATGGATTGTATTCATACACTAGGATGTCTATTGTAGGTATTTCACTAGATGGCACTACAGTACTGTAAACAATGGAAGAACATGCAGTTCAGTTCCTGCGTCTAAGAGTTTATTTATAATCCAGTTTACTTTTATAATACTTATTAGGTGTGACGGTTTGCTTACCACAAAGCAAACAATGTTGATATCTCAACTCATACTCAGGCTTGCTCTGCCCCACACATGGACACAAACGCATACACGTTGCACTGAGAAGGTCAAAAGCTGGAATACAATGGAGAGACTCAAGGGGGTTTGTAACTAGAGCAAGTATTTCCGTTCACAAAAGAAAAGAGGGGAAGAAACTTCTCTGAAGAGTGGAGGGAGCAGGAAGAGAACAGGTTTCAAATTTTTGAGAGTAATCAGGAAAAGAGGGAGTTGTGGCCAAAAAGGAACGACAGCTTTAACACATTAAAAATGCCAATAAACTTGGAAAGGCTCCGTTTATACAACAGAAATACTACAGAAAGCTCAGAAAAGAGGAAAGACTTTCCAGATTGAATTTGAGGTTAGATAAGAGGTACTCTAGGGATATTATATTTCCTTATCTTGGAGAAAGAAAGTATTCTGTCCACAATCTTATGATTTCCCTGAAGATTAGTGAATAGGAAACTAGGGCCAGCTCTTCATCTGCTGTTGACTTTCATGGCTCCTCTGACTTAAGTGAAGTCACCCTGACTTAAAACAGATGAAGATCAAACCTCTGTAAGTTTGAAGCGTTTATCAAGCAAGCAGATAACATCTTTTTTTTTTTTCCTCTCCCAAAGAGTATTATTAAATTACGTGCAAAGTTTAGGCATCCTGTATTTTCTCTAAATTGTGCTAACAATGTGGTTTTTATTGAAGCATTCAGATGTTCCAGTTGTTACTTGCATTTTTCTTCAGTTGATCTCATCCGGGCTAATGCATTGTATTTAAACTAGTAATTTGGTAATCCTAAGGTGCCATGCACATGGAGCCAAGTGTATAAACTGCGTGCTCTGACAGATGAGATTTGGCAGATTTAGCTGCAGTGGCTTAAAACACGACCACCTCCAGCTGTTCACCTAATACCTCTCTGCCTTCCAGCATCAGCGTCCTCTAGGAAAGGCGACAGAATGGGACGTGTGTCGGCACTTCGCGTGCCCTAGCTGGCAGCCCGGCCTTTCAGCCGGAGCATTGAGGAGGGGAGTGTGAAGCGCCAGGGTGAGCTGGGCGGGTGTACGGACACATCCTCCCTGCTGCAGTAGGAGCAGTCGGCATCAGCCCAGAGCAGACAGCTGGGGGTAGAACAACTGCCGCAGCTGCATCTGTCAGAGTTTGATAGCGAGAGCCAGAGGCACCGGCAGACCTACGAAAGTGCATGTGGCAATCCAGCCCTGTTAGCTACACACGTGAGCACCGTCGCAACCTCGTTGACTTCACAGGTCTTAATGCCTAAACCAAAGCCTATAAAAACTCATGGAATCAACTTTAATCAATTCTGAATGAGGAGTTAAAATAAGGGTATTCCATTTCATTATTAAAATTATTTGCAGTTTGGTGGTTTCTGACATTTTTGCTGTATGTCACATTCCTTAGGGCAATAATACTGCGAGACATGGGCCTGTCTTTTGACGGCTGTCCGTCTGCAGTGACAGCAAAGAGTCAGCAGGGTGGGCTGTAGATAAGGCTGAAGCATCACCTTCTTAAAAAAAAAATTAATTACCCAGTATTTCCAAGCCTGGTAATCATGTTTTTCCTGTTTATTCAGTGAAAAAGAGTGTTAATCTTCTCCCTGAGATGCAAGTTTCATTGTGTGATATATGCTTTCAGAACTGGGGCTGGTATTATTGATGGCTCTAAGTTTCTAAGTTGGAGGGGGAAAAAAAAAACCAAGCCAAAATTGGAACTGCTGAATATGTGTACTTGACTTACATCACATGGCTGTCACACAAACCTTAGTTTTTGCTCTGGAGGATTTAGAGGCAAGTGAAACTGAAAGTTTTCCCAAATTCCACAAATCTGAGCATGAGAATGTCAGTTTATCTGTCTCCAGTCACAACTCCCAGAGGTCCCAAAATGTGTGACGCACTGGAGCCTGATTTCAAACACCATCCTCTCACGAGAAAATAGAACATGAGTTCTGTAGTGTTAACATCGTTTTTTCCAATCTGACCCTCCTTTGATTTGGGGTGGAAAGCGACTGAAAGCCCCTGCCTGGCTGGCAGAGAGCACGTGTGATATCAGTTCATCTCCAGTGAAGTTTCCAATTAGTTCCTGTCCAGTTCAGACTGCTGAGACACGCATCCAGCCTTCCCCAGACAGCTTGTCTTTTACAACCAGCAGCATTGACAAGTGGAGGAGGAGTGATTTAGCCATTTGGCCATGATTTAAAGACCCTGTTTTGCAAACACAATGCCTGGTTTGCAGAAGTGCCAGATAAATGGGTCCTGCTCCCGCACACATTGATGGGGCTTGTGGTTCCAATGCTGCAGGTTCCTCTTTTTGGCAAAATTAGAGGTGATGAAATGTTTGTTTCAAGCTTAAGGTGGGTACTGACCCATTTTGGCCAAAAGGCCCATGTAACTTTTGCTCAGGAGAAGGAATCGATCATTGCAAACATGGCTCAGTGGTTTAGGCGGCCCTGGGAGCTGGTTTAGTGAGCAAGTGAGACGCAGACGTGCGCCAGGGGCTCCGTGCCCTGGTTTATTCCAGGTGGGAGCTCCCACAGCACTTTTCATTCAGCCTAATTGAGTTCCTCTGGAAGTCAAAAGGAGCTTGATCATTGCTGTCACCAGGAGCAGGGTTAGTTAAACAGAAAGCACTTTTGTACTGGTATCACCTTCATACCTATAGGTATGACATAAAAAATTACTGTGATTGACAAAGAACTCATATAATTGATATAATAAGCCTCCTTTACTTGGAAATGTTAACAGGGCTGTAACCCTGTGCAGTGTGGCACATGCTTCATGGCACGTGAGGCTTGAATGCCTGTTTCCCCTTTATACTGACACATAGTGTTAATTTTTTAAAGAAATATGAAAATATCAAAAGTGGCTGGGGCAGTTGTTTTTCTTTAAAAATACTGTAATAGAATTTGTTATTAAAGTTCATTACTGTGCACCCCTATGTGTTTACATACTTTTATGAGCCTGTTCACTGGCCATGATGGATTTAAAAGCAGTCTGATGCCCGGAAGTGTCAGTAAATAGCAACAGTTCTGGGGTTCCTATGTTTTAACAAGAATGTGTTTATTTAAATGCTCTCCGTAGTCAGCTGCATACTTCCAAATGATGATTCTGGATCTTGTCTCTCCAGACAGAGATATAAAAATATATTTGACCCACTTGTAATATATTGGATTTTACTTTATAATCTCATTAAAAAGCATGCAGTGAACACAAAACCATAATTTACCTGGTGTTGTAGTTTCATTAAACATCAAAAGGGTGCTTGATGGAGTAGAATAATCCCATTCTGCATCCTTCATTGAACATCTTTCAGAATAAGTTTATTCATTTAATTAGAAGGTTTCTCTAAATGAAGATTGCACTGGTTTTACTAGTCTGACCACATTTGCATTTGTTATCCAAAGCACCCTCTATTTCACTGCAGTTGTAAGCGTGTTAGAACACGTGCTGCAAAATATCTCCACAAATTGGCCCTTATTTTCAAAATTGTGTTACTACTAATTCAAAAGTGAAGGAACAGAGAAGCTCCATTACACTTTAAAGTGGAATTTTCCCTTCAAATCTGTGGATTAGTCATGGCAAACAATGAAATGTTTAACTCAACATTAAATGGGATTATTAAATGTCTTTTCAAAGTGGAAAATCACACACATCATTCTATTCCCAGTACAAAAGGACAGTGAATTCGTTTCTCTCTTCATTCAGTATAAAACAATGGGTAATACCATGGGCATACTTCAGCCTCACAGGACTCTACTGAATCCCATACACTGAAAAATATCTGGATCATTTTAATATGAAGGTGACATTCTCTGTAATTAAAATATGGTAGTGTCGTAACGATGGTGAGGCTTATAAAAGTTAGGCTGTTGCAAACTGGGATGTAGTAAACTGGGATATTGTAGCTAAAGCAAATTTTAACTCTCCATCTCAGTCCTACGTGCAGACAAAGAGTTTTGGAAAGATGCTCTGCAGCTCAGCAGCCATAACACGCAGTTGGAAGAGTAAAGCCGTTTCATTTCCATTTTTCTCTTCCACGTGTCTGGCTTTTGGGAGTGTGACCTTTCTCACATCCAGATTGATACATCTGTAACCATTAGTTCTAGGAAAACCAGGACCTATTTGTAAGGCTAAAGATTAGGGTATAACACACAGTGAAGTCTCCCTGCTGAAGAATGGATAGGTGGCTAACTAGGCAATTCTCTTAATCAATGGCATTGGCTTCCCTGGTAAAAGGATGGACTCAGGCTAGAGAGGTGCAGAGATGGATAGCTCTTCAGCATCCAAAACAGCAAGAAGGGAATGGAGCTGGAATATCTAGCCCAAAACGTAATGCATTCCCTTAAAGCAATTTTTTTTTCTTCTGTAGCTGACTCCCCCTCATACCTGTTTTGGGTTAGGTGTAAGCTTATTTCATTCACAGTATCAAATAAATTGCAGGTGTTTTCTAGAATTATGTATCTTTTCTCACACGAGTAATAGTTCTAATAAACATCATTAGGTAGAAAAAACATTGCTGAGCCCCATATTTACTGTGCTCAGGATTTCAGCCAACTGCGTGAAATTCTTTCTAAGGGAAAAAATATCAGATGGAAATTATGCCAGCCTAACAGAAATTGTCTTTCTATGGGCACCTGAAAGGATCTTTGGAAGTAGTGTTGTTAGTTAATGAGATCATTTGAATAGTCTCTGTAAATGGTTGGCAATCCCACGAGGATTCAAGTACCACCAGTCTTTCACCTTTTGGCCCAGCTCACATTGAGCAGTGACAAGGTCGCCTGAAATGTATTCTTGGGAGACTGCTTTGGAGAAAACGACTGAAGGGCACTTGCTACATTTTTGCTGTACAACTCATTGCTAAAGATACCTCTCAGGAAAACCTTCCCTTCACCCGCAGCTGGCATCGCTGCAGTCCAGGACAAGACTTACTTAATACAGTCCAGGACAATACTCAGGATACTACTTTAATTGCAAAAAGTCTGTTTACTTGCCCTCAGAATGGTTTCAAAACTCTGGGCGTTCCGTACAGAACTCTTCCTGCGTAGACAACTACGAAGTCTTTGCTGTGGTGCACCAAGTCTGCTGTGAGTGAGTTAAAAGATTTATTAGGAGTTGAACCAGCAGATTGCTTAGGACTAATGAGGGACTTGGCTCTTACTTCGGGCCATAAGAGATAACAGATACTCAGTTGTGTTCAGGTGCTTGCTTCTTTTGTTCCTGTAATTACTACTTGGAGGCAGGTTAGGGTTTAAGATAATCTGATACTTTTGTTATCCAAATCCACATTAACCCAACAGAACTGTGTAACTTGAGGGGATAACTTAGACGTTAGTGAGAGATAGGACAGTGGCTGAGTCACACGTTTTGAAGAGCTCTTCACAGTCAGTACAAGAAAACTGTATTTATCACTAACCGGACTTTTCTGCCCACCAGAACGCACAGGGGAGTGACATAACTGCTTCTGTAGAAAGGAACTAGATGGAGAAACAGAATTGAGTCTATGTACAAATACTTGAACCACAGGACATGCATTTCCAAAATCTGTCTTTTCATGGGATAAAATCAAGTTTAACCAATTGATTTTGTTTTGAATATTTCAGGGCAGGAAATAAACCTTTATTTCCTGAAGAAGTTCCTTCCAGTCATCTTCTCTCCTGCCACTATTCAATGTCCAGGCTATTCGATGATCCTGTGATCCCTAGTTCATGTCTTCTAGAAGACCGCTCACTTAGCTTTGTGCCATCCCTGCATAAGGCTGTGGCAAGTCAAACGAGCAGGTACAGAGTCATGCCAAAAACTCAGTCCTTGAGCTAAGAACAGGTTTTGGATTGAGTCAGCATATGCCATGGTTCAGCAAGCTGGTGTTTTTCTGGGGTGGCTGCCATCATGTGCTTCACCAGCCAGGCACGCACTGCTGAGATAGTGTGGGTGTAAACCCGTCTCCACTCAGTCAATGGCAAAATTCCCATCAGCTTCAAGGAGATGAGGCTGTCTTCTCAAGTCTCTGGGCTCAGCGTGATATTTCTTCTGCATGGCATGCTATGCCAATGCTTTGCTTTTCCCATGCTTCCTGTGGATTATTTGATATGACAACTATTGGTTGGTAGTAAACCTTATTTTTCTTTTTTTTTTTTTAAATTTCACTTTCATGGTGCTTCCATCCAGCCCTTTACTAAAAAGATAAAACATTTACCATGAAGACAAAGCCTATATTCCCTTTGGATTTGAAGTAAATCTTCAACACAGAAATTGAAGGGCAGGTGCTCGAAGCTATATCTAGAAGGTGCCAAAGTGAAATAAGCTTTCAGAGAAATGAGAAATGGCAGAATTCCTTGCAATGGCATGTTGACTCTGAAGCACAGTGGTAGTTCAGAGGGAGTTAATGCTCTCGGTATTGCTATCATTCTTTCACTGCTGTGCACACATTTCTGTGCATGGTCATGAGTGGAGACTGAATGACTGACACACCTTCCAGTGTACTGATAGAAAAAACCTTCATTTGAAGTTTTTTCTGTGTGTTGTTTCCTATATTTTTATCAGTTCTCTTTCTTAACCAAATCTGCTTTGTTCTTACAACTTGGTTTGTCCCTGCATGCTTGAGGTAAGATGCTGTTGGCACATGAAGAGTCAATGTATAAGCTAATTTAATTAACGATTACTTACAATCTTTTTCTGCATTCAGTGTTTTACCTTGCCCGGTTCATCATCCACTTGACAAAAAGTACCTAAATATTTATCATATGTAACATATCAAATCACAGCTGAGTAGATACCGAGCTTTATAGCCTTGTCTTGTGGGGTGGGATTTCCATCTGAAGGGTGAGGACTGGATTAAATTGGGCTGTTACAGGGACTAAACCTGAGGTAGCTGTGTTGAACCTGACCCAGAGTTATCTCCATATGGCTACTGAGAGAAACAAATCTAAGTTTGTTTTAAATGGATTAGTCAAACTTCACTAAATGCTTGTGTCGACATTCTCATTTGGAATTAAAGCGGCCTTAATTCAGTTTCATTCACTTAGAAAATTGATTAACTGTATGGACAGAGCATTGCAAGCAATAATATTACCACGGCTTAATGAGTTACCATTCATCAGCTGAGCGTCAATAACTTCTTGTCTATAAGCTCCCCTTCCACCACGGCTGCAGGGTTTGCCTTGCAGTCGTGCAGGGTTGACAGCCTACGCATGGCCAGGGCAAGCAGCTAAGCTGACAGGCAGGAATCTTTTCCTCTGGATGGCCTTGAAACCATACCCCATCCTTCCGAAGTTTAGACAAGCCCTAAATTTGTTGAGTGCTTAGTGTGGGCTTCTCCGCAAACAGCCCTTACTCCCGTTCAGGCTCACCACCAGAACCCTACGTTTCAGGCCAACAGCATCCCTTAAGAGAGAGGAAGAAACCCTATTTCTGTGCCGCTTTGTGGGGGAAGCCTACACAAGCTGTGTCGCAGGATGGGGAGGCAGGGGCAGGGAAGAGGGTCTATTGGCATATCACTGCCTAGCAGAACTTCTCCATGGAATGCCAGCACTCTCATGCCATTGTTGGACAGTCCCAAGGTAGCTGGTATAGTTACACCCACATAGATAGCAATCTAGCTTTGCCAAGAGGGAGCTGGCATAAAGCTCACCAAGGAATTGCTCGCCTCCATCCCTACAGAACAGACAGACCTCTAGCAATGGTAAATTCAATGCAGCAACCAAGGTAGATACCAGTGCAATTTCACTTTTTCCATAATTATTTCCAATAAGCACTCCTATAATTTAAAAACTCAACAAAGTTGACTGTACAATAAAACAATTGTTCTTGAATTATGCAGTTTAAATTAATCATGAGCCCCAGTGAAGGAAGTAAGAGGAACAAGTGAAAAACAAACACTCTGCAGGGCTTTTCAAATTATTGTCAAGTTTGGAAAATTGGGCCCACTGTGTCTGTTACCCACTTTATAACAGTCATAACTAGATTGTTTTGCTTGTTGCACTGCTGGATACTCTCATGGATCTTAAAGCCTTGCCAATTGTTTTATTTATTGGCAATTTTGTCGAACGTGACGGTAAAGTAATTGGACTTGCTTATAATGCCAAAATATGTTTTTCTGAATGACTGTTTTCAGCAGCCAGTGCAGTTAAGTAAACCTTCATGGTCCATATACCACAGAGAGATTTAAGACTGGTATTGGTTATTTGCTTGCTGCATTATCTTCAGATTTAAATCAAGTAAAGCACAACTGGTTTTCAAATGTTGAAGCAGCTTTTCACTCGTTTCTATTGTACTCATTGAGACAGACTCCTCTACGGAGTTTCTTCCTCCTCATGGTCATCCAGAGTCACTCAAAAACCCACGTAATTCTTGGCACAGGCTCTCTAGTAGAAGCGATGGCTTTGTGGAAGGCAATGTGGGGTTGGGAAATAGATGCTTGAACACACAATTTAAAAACTGCACAATTAAAAGATACTCGGTCAATTCCTGTAGGGATTGAGCATGAAGGGGTCTGATTTTCAGAGATTGCTAACATCTAATGTACTAGTCCCTCTGAAATCACTGAATTAAAATAGTCTATGTGAGCACAAGTTTTTGGACTCCTTTTGTCACTCTTAAAAAGGAAACATCATGAATAAACCTCACGAAATGTGTATTCTGAAGAAAAGAGGCTATTCTTTGATCAGCAAGAAGCAGGCATATAAAATCATACTCAGACATGCAAAAGGCACTCAATACAGAGAAAGACCTAAAAACCAAGAATGTTACGGTTTGGAGTAGCTGGCGTAGCAGAGCTGTAGGAGATGTGAAAGGCGCCTGAGGAAAGCAGGGGGATTATAAGCAGAGAAACAATGACGTAGCTTGTGGTAGAAGTAAGGACACTGGTGTTTTAGTTAGATAAAAATGAGAGAATTAGTTGCTGCTTATGACAGCCACCATAGGCTTTTTTTTTTAAAGTCGTTCAGCTCTCCTTTTATCAACTAAAAAACCATTTCTAGTTAGGCTGTATGAAATTTATCATTTTAAATTAAAACATTCCAGTAAATCACCTCTTTCCCACCCGTTTCTCTTCCCCAGAACTCACCAAACATTAAAACACAACCAAAGTTGTGAAAATGAATCTAAAAAAGAAAAAATCTGCTAATCTTGTTCATTGAAGTGTTGCTTTAAAATAGCCATTGTGGGGTCTGCACCATTATCTGCTGCAGGCATATAATTGTGGAAATTTTAAAGGTCCCATCTGGCTCCCCAATACATTTATTCTAATTGTGAAAAAGCAGGGATATTCTTGCCTCTCATTAGTATAAGCTTACTTGCCTTGGTTTCTTTCTCATAACAACATAGGTCAAAGAGGAGACACCTTAATGAGAATCTTGGTAACATAAACAGGAAATATGGTTCATTTTCTTATCTTCATTTGCAACTCAAAACTTTATGCCCCAAATGAAAACACTAATTTTCTTTAATTCATTTTTTTGCTTTGTCTTTCTCTTGGGCCTTTATCTATTAAGCAGGGCAATTATAGGATGTATTTTCATCATAAGTATTAATATTCCCATTTATGAATTAATTTACTAGCATAGGAGCAAGGAACTAAAGGACAATATAATTTTAATTCCTCGGTTTTATCTCTGGAAACAGTTGTTTTCACTTCTTCAACCCACAAATTAAATGGAAAGGAAGAATTACATAGATTCAAAGCTATTTAAAGTTGAGATGATCAAAAAGAAAAGAGCAGGGCACTTCAGCTTTCTGTCAACACGTATTTTATATGCATCACCTTCATATAGCCATACGGAGGCCAAAGATAACAATTAGCCGTATTTTCCCTATATGCTGGGAAAGCAGAAAGGGTGATGCTGTTCCAAGCTTGGCATTTTATTTCTTACATACAGAAAAGCACACACATTTAGGAGGTGCTCATTCACTGTGCTATGCAATTGCCAAGCTATGAATGCAGGAGAAATAGAAATAAAATTAAATAATCCTTCTTCTGTTTTACTTATGATGCAATCCCACATGCATTTCTTGGCTAGCGAAAACTGGCACTGGCAACAGAGTGATCTGTTGTATCAGCTGAGAACGGGGTAAGCGCGTTCAAGTTGGAGCTGGAAGACTTGGCCAAGGTTGGCTGGGTTAGGTGCATTGCTCCTTACCCCACGTGGCCTGTGTCTTCTGGAGCTTGGCTAGTCAGTGTTACCTGGAGTTTAAATGAAGTGCTGCCCTGTCTCAAGTTCATCCACACTCTAATTACCAGTCCAACTGTAGCATTGTTTTTAATTGCACGTTGTCATAAGCAGCAGCTTGAGCTAGTGAAGCTCAGAAGCTGCTTGCCCAACCCTTTCCTTCAGCTCAGGTGTTCTTTCCACAGGAGGGCTGCTCTCCTTCCAACTACACACAAGAGGAGTTCTTTAACGAAAACTCAATCTCCTGTGAGGACATGCCAGAATATGTTTCTTATTGTGCAAAAAAAGTTTAATGCAACTATTTTCTTATGCTTCTTACGCTCTTGTTGGTCCTGGGATATGAAACAGTTAAAGCAGTATCTATCAAATTGTTGGATATTTATTACCCAGTGTAGAATATATAGGGGTTTTGAGAAAACCAGCTGAAGGTGGGAGAATCTAAGGCAGTAGCATCTGGGGAGTCTGAAGTTTCACAAACAGGATTGCACACGTATTCCTCTGTTGTGCTGCATTTCTGTTTAATTGATTGAGAATAAACACAGCATGTTAGTTCCCGAAAGCTTATCTGAGGAAGATCAGGCGTGCTGTTTCAGACACTTTCTAAAGGAAGCAGCTCAAGTGGAAGGTTAGCAAATGGTCAGAACCAGCACTGCAGCCGTGAACGCCCCAGCCTCGGAAAAGCAGATATGCATCCAAAAGTTACAATTAAAGCTCATCTCTTCACAACAGACCTATTTACAGATGCATCTATTTTAGTTGGTAGAATACAAAGTGCCAAACTATGTAAAACTGTCTTTTCCTCATTATATACACTGGCTTGGGAGAAACTACGAAATTACATGCACTACGTTTCTTTCAGTTTGTCAGCATCAGCCTATCTCAAATATATCATGTGCTGTGAAAAGACAAACCTGAAGGTGGCCTGTGGATTGATACTGACAACTGTAAAATTTCACATGGAAAGTATTCATTTTGCTTTCTTTCTGATGAAGAAAATTGTCTTTGAATGCTCGCATTTGGGTATTGAAAATAAATGTCTTCCCAATCAAATTACAATATAGTTGAGTTGAAATTAAATGCTAAATACAACAGCTATAGATTTTTAATATGCTCCTTCAAACCACCGTCCTTTGGCAAAATTTAAGTTATTGTCACTTTTGGGAATGGGATCATCCCATGAAATCAAGTGGCCAAACCTAACCAAAGTCACTTTTCCTGTGGCATTTAATTGAAGAGCTAAGTACGCAATCACTACATCCATTTCCATAAAGCTACTCGAGGGATGATATGTGAAAATAATTTATGTCTGCTTTATGCAAGGTCATCAGCGATCACACAGAACACAGTAATGACACTAAACCATCTCACATATTTATCATGTTTGCATAATACAGTATTTTTGGTAAAAAAAAAGAATTTAATGGCAAAGGCTGTGTCTTTTGCAGTAGAGCATTTAAAGGTTGCTGATGTTTTGATGGAAATTTTTTTGTGGGATGTTTAGTTTGTACGTGAACTGCATTAAAATAGACTTGTAAGTGAAATTTCTGTATAATTTTAAGCAAATTTTAGCTTTAGAAAAAAACAGCTGTCGGCATTAAGCGAAACAGCTGTGTACTGTAAGAGTGAGTTTTGCTCCATGAGGATGACTTTCATGTTTGTGTGTGTGTCATCTTTGCTTTTGCACTGCTACATTCTTTATGGATGATTAGAGCATGGAGCTGAAACACAGACTTTATCATGCCAGCCTTTACAAACACAAAATCAGAACCAGGCTTTGCCCAGAAAGATTACAGTCTAGGCAGATAAGCAGGATGGAATCTTAGAATAAAGGGAGAATAATCTCATCCTAAAATAAAGGGAGAATAATCTCATCCTAAAACATGATGAAGATGTAGAACTGGTACAGGACTTGGGACAAAAGCGCTGATTTGGTCAAATGGAAATGGTTAATGTATTTGGTTCACTTTAAAAATCCACAGGAGCTTTAAATTCTCTTTTTTAGAATCACAGAATGGTTTGGGTTGGAAGGGACCTTAAAGACCATCCAGTTCCAACCCCCCTGCCATGGACAGGGACACCTTCCACTAGACCAGGTTGCTCCCAGCCTCATCCAGCCTGGCCTTGAACACTTCCAGGGATGGGGCAGCCACAGCTTCTCTGGGCAACCTGTGCCAGTGCCTCACCACCCTCTATGGAAAGCACCTCTTCCTGCTATCTAATCTAAACCTCCCCACTTTCAATTTAAACCCATTTTTGCACATAGCCATCACCGCCCTGAGCAATTCAGCAGTTTCCTTCTACCTAAACCAAGTTGCAAAAGCAAAACATTCCTTGCTTGGGTCGCCTAACCCGAGTGGCTCGGTCTGTCACGTAGGCTCATTCCACCCCCCTGCCTGCTGATAGCATTGGGTGCCTTAATTTGACTTAGCTGAATTCGTTTATTTTTAAAATAATACACCTAATACTTTCATAATAACCTAGTCGTTAGGGTACTCAGTAAGAAACTACGTGCAGTATTCTCCTCAAATCCACACTATCCACAAACTAGAGTAATGCCGTATCCTTTTGCTTAGGAAAAGGGAATGAAAATACGTTTTCGATCCGTCTTGCTGAGCTTGTGACTCTCACTGGGTCAGATTCTTCCTAGTCTGGGACCTCTTGGATATCTCTCGTGGTTACACTCATCATCGTTTCTACTTATTTTTTAACAAAAAAGGTGGTGTAATGGCATGAGTGTTACACTGGAACTCCAGAAATGCCAATTACAGAGTGTTTGGGACAGGCATTCACCGGGACCGTCTTCCCCATATTGCACTGGCCATAGAAAGACAGAGTCTACCAGCCAGTTCCATGCAACTGTAGGCAATAGCAACGCTGTTAACGTGTGAGGCTCCCTATCTTCCTATCCATTATCTCAGCCTTCCCCTTCCAAGCATGCACGTCCTTCACTACCTGGCAGCTGTATCCGCTCATCCGCTCTTTTTCAAGACTATCCATATTCACTGATTAAGATAAAATTTTGTGGACAAAAGCGGCAAAGCAGTATCTCACATGCTGTTTATTGTTAAGGGGGTATTTAATAGCTTTTAAATTCATTTAAGAAAATGAGAGCAGTGAGTCACATGTAATTATTCCCAGATAGATCATTAATTACTTGATAAAGTTTCTCCATAATGCTGCCTTTTGCTTTTTTGCCATAATGATGGGTTACTTCTCATTTATCTCAGTTTCCTTGTCAGTTATTCCACTTCACTTTCATCCCCTGTGATATGTATGTAAATATTACAGATTGAGATTGATAAAGGGTTAAAAAAAAGGCTGTTACTTTATTGGATTACAGAAGAGTTTATGAGAAACTCATTTGATTATTCTGTCAGAATGGCATCATTTGCACCAATACGAGTATGGCTGGTTTGGTACCTTAACGGTAACTGCATTTGACACAGGTTTGTAATTCAGCTTTAGAAAATTGAGATTGTTTGAGAATGCCAAACAAAGATACCAATACAAAAATTACCTTCAAAACTAAAACTACCTTAGCAAAAAAGGTCACCTGGTTGCACCAGGCTTTGCTTCTTTTAATCATAACTTCAGATGAAATCCTTACAAGTTCAAACATACATGGAACAGAAAGTGTGAGGTTGCAGGTGCACTTGAGCTGTATGTTCTTTAAGAACAATCAGAATATAAACTTTAGCAGATTAATGAGATGGATGTGCCAACTTCAGTGGACATCTAGATGGATGTCTTTTTCTCCTTTGTCTCTTTTGAGACACTCTTTTGAGCCTTAAGAGTTCAGAAAGAAGGAGAAACGTGAGAGGCTGAAATTAAAGGACAAGTCATTATTGTTCCCCCATTGTTATAAGTTTCTTAATCTCACTGTTGAACTGATGGGGATATCCCATGGCAGTGTGTCTTTCTGGAGCTGCTTAGTCTACCTCCTGCTCTATCTTCAAACATTCCTCCCAGTATAAGTTAGAGAATGAAAACCGTACGGAGAGGGCACACCGCAGTACCGCTTTCTCAGGGGTTACGTTTGATCACAGGTATCCCCTAGGTGTATCCCCTTTGGAATTCATCACAATCCGAGTATCCGTGCTAATGTCTTCCCAACACCAGACCGACACAAGTGTACGTTTTACACAATGTAAGAACAGCATCAGGTAGTCGGGTGGCTGACAATTGGATGGTTGCAAAGGCAACCAGCATGGAATGTCTTTGCTCCAGCACTCTGATATGCCCGGATGATTTACATGTCTGACTAGGCACAGCTCCCCAGCAACACCTATAGAAAATCTCAAACAGAATAGTGATAACTTGCTCAGTAGCAGCTGGTGAACTCTGGGAAGAAATTTATCCTCCTCCGTAAACATTTGGACATTTATGAGTGCAGGCTGCATTCATTCTCTGATACACCCAGTGCTATTGTGAGGTTATTGCTAAGTTATTATTATCCTGCCAACTAAAACACATCTAGCTGAAATGTTTTCGATTAGCTTTACTGTTCCACATTATACTCTTTATTTCTCTGTAAATAAACAAAAATAAAAGAACTACCATGGGGAAATGTGGAGCTGAACTCAACATCTTTGCTATGTTTGAGTCCTAACTGTTGCCAGTGTCCCAGAGATTGTGTACTTCACCCTACATCAGCCGGTCGTTACAGCCAGACCATGAGGCATAGGTTGCTGTTGTAGTAATCATTTCAAAGTGTCTTCCTTCCAAGAAGACAGGAAGGATCATCCGCTGCCGTGTGAACTGATAAGACGACGGTCGTGCTTGTTGCGGCATCGCCCTACATCTGCTATCAATTACTCTGCAGTTTGTGTAGTGCAAAGCTTAGTGGGATGTACGTCAGTAGCAAGTCTTAAAACTGTCTGCAAAAGCTAAACAAAGCTTAACAAAGTTAAACATTTGAAAAGACGCCCAGGCATTGTCACCGATAACCAAGCACAGCTGGCCGTCCCAGCTTCAGGCATCTCGGGACTGAACCGTAAGTCTGAGTAGACACGACTCGGTGTTACAGCACCTTCCAGTCAGGCTCGGTAACACACACAGCGACAGGCTTTGGGACCAGGCGCAACAACCGAGCCTGTAGTCTTGGCTGTGGCACCTTTGTGATTTTCAGTTAAAAGTGCTGTCTGCTTCTCACTGGGTTTTTTTTTCAGTGCCTGAATTATTGAGTAGATGCCACGATATTGTGGGATTTACAGCATCTTGCAAATATATTGGCAAAATGAAGATTCAGCAATTCAGACACAAAGTCCGTTCTTCCTGCAGCACAGATGTATGGCATAAATGGTGTATTTATGTAGCCCATCTAAATGGAATTACAGGATCAACCTTAGATAATGAACCTAGAAATACCTGTTTGCATCACGGACGTTCAAAACCTGAGCACCGTAGGCAGTGAAGTGGGAATTACTTCAGACCACCAACTGAACTCTAAATTTACATTCTAGCCCAGGGAGTTAATGCAAATACACCTCAGTAGGCTATCAAAGATTAAGGCAAATTTCACATTTTCTGGTCAAGGTAATATTATTTTGAAAAACAACAAAACCAGGATCTGTCTTGCCAGGGTTTGATGAAGTAAGATGCCAGCTCGGGGAAGCAGTGTGCCTAGGCTGTGGCACTGGTGGTGTTAGCCCTACCCTACACAAATTACATCAGCCACAGAGATAATGTAGTGTGGTGTGGTCATAAAATAAACTAAGTGGAAGGATCTGACTTCCCAGACTTTCTGATACTTTTTTCAGGTTCTCATGGGACATGTGTGGTCCCCAGAGCCTGATGTGAAGGCGTTTGAAGTCTACAGAAATCCCTCTGTTGACTTCATACAGCTTTGGACTTGGCTTCTAAGGCTGTGAGTGTAGAATTGTGCTTCATCTCTCTGGATCAATGTCATCAGCTTTCCTTGCCCTTGAAAGGACAAGCTCTGTTCTTAGGGAAACACGGTGCAATAGGAAACAACCAGAAACAGAACACACTTCCTCTCCCATTCCTTCAGTGCAACTTGGAAACCTGTTGCTTTGCAGCAATAGGCTGATCCTTTCGTTTTTAGCATCTTGGCTATGTTTTAAGGACAGTGATTGCAGTAGGATCTTAATGACATTCCCCAGACCCTGATCCAGGCCCACCCCACCCCTTCCCACAGGACAGTGACGCTCAGTCATCTGGAACAGATTTCAGCAACCACCGACCTGGGATAAATCAAACCAGTAGCCTTGAGATAAACACCTTTTCCAGCTCCCAGCCCACAGTCAATCCATGGGTCTGATACTGTTAGATTTGACATGTGAGACTTCACAGCTGATTAGCAGAACTCGCTTGTAAGAGGAGCAGAACTTCCCAAAATCGTATTTGTGGAAGTTTAATAACAGCCCTCTTGTGCACGGCACGACACGTGGTACACACGTTCCTCCATGGGGAAGGGATTTATGTATTTCATGTTAATGACTGCAGTGCCATTAGTAACAATCTATGCCAAATTTCACTTTAAATGTCCTGAATATGCAATTATCTTTTTTTAACCATACTTAGGAAATAATGCTAGGGTCCAAGCATTTTATTGTAATCATATATCTGTCAGTTTACGCGATTAGCTGGGTTAGGGCTAATTCGGTACACACAAACGGTAATGTAAATAATTAAATTGATTTCAATGAGGCAAATATTTCACTTCGAGTTCTAGAATCCAAATAATATACATTTTTAGATTAAATCTATTTAAAACATTTATGTGAAAGTATTTTAATGCCAACTGTTAAAATCCTAATTCTAGGGACATAGAGGTAACTGCCACATTACCCGCTATTAGTTACAGTACCTTGATCTGCATTATTGGTGTTTCGTGTGATGGAGCCGTTATTGCAGATCTGATTGTATGTGCGCCCCAGCTTGCTGCCAACGCAGCAAAGGTGTGTCTAATGACAAGGTTGTTGGTGGGATGGCATTCCCTGGCAATCCAGGGTGTTTCCCTGGGGACTCAAGTTAATATTTCTGCCTTCTTCAGCTTTCTGTTCTACCCCTTCTTCCCATTACTTCTCTGCATACTGAAGATGTTTTTGACAGGATGGCATAAGGACCTTATAGTGACCAGTAGCAGTAAGGTTTGAAGTGGATGCTTTCACTTTAAAAAGGAATTCCTTGTTTTCTTTGTGGCAAGGCATTAACAGCTCACATAAACCGGCTCCCTCCTGATGGCGAGGATTCTAATTGCATATATTTGCATGGAGCTGAGCATGTACGCATGCAAGGTTTGATGGAAGTAAACAAGCAGGAACTGTAATCAAGTGATGTACAAGTATAAATCAATTAATCAGTTCATAACTGTAATTTTAACCTTATGATCTTTGGTTTAATAATGCTAAACTTTGAATTTGAACCTTACATGTACATCTTAATTTATCCTCCTGGAGCAGTAGGCATGTGTGCTGTAACTTTAGAGGGTTAAGAACCATCTTGTTTATTTTATAGCTCATTTCACAGCTTGCTGCCTTTATACCTGAAGATTCATCTTTAGGGTTTTTTTGCCCTTTCCCTTCCCTTAAGAAGAAATTCTTTAAATGAAAAAAAAAATATATAT